>NW_027175920.1:7847340-8099840 GCF_023055335.1 Clinocottus analis | reverse complement strand
CCTGGTGCGGCAAGAGGAAGAATGGAAAGGCATGAAAGGAAGAGTTACTCAAGAGAGCCCTGGTATGTGTGACGATATACAAATGTAATGTCTATAATGCAGTGGTTCTCACACTGTGGGGCGCAACCCTCTAGTGGGGCGCGGAGGTGTTACAGGTGGGATTCAACAGAAATGTCTTTACATGCTACAGCAGCTTCACCGTTGCTTCTTTATATTCTAGTTGCCACGAAAACCTTCAGAAACCAGTTTGTGCGACACCGCCTCCAACTGGAGGAGAGGAGCAATGAGCATCAATAACAGCAGTCAGTGCAGCAGCACAGACACAGCAAACTAATAGGGCTTCAATGAACTTGATAGAGAGGTGAATCGTCAGAAACAAACACCTTTCTCTTTGATTTTCTGTTCAAGTAATGAAAATATGTTGATAATAATTCTTACAGGTCTTGCACCATTGTTAGCAGATTTTTTATTTATCAGAAATAAACTGTGTATTTGTTTTATTAACATTTTTGAAGGAAACCTTAAATCCTTTTAATTCACCTCATTTAAGAGTAGACTTAAGACGCTTATAGGGCTGGCTTAGGTTCATTGTTATGGCTGGCTCCGAGGGCAACTCACCCCGTGATTACGTCAGAGAGGCCTCCTGATGCCCGTCCTCTACCTCCTTCTGCTGACATGGATCGTGGTTGTCTGGATCGTGGTCCATGCCTACCACTCATTATATGAATAATATCTGTCATATTCATTAAATGTGCTGTAATCAGTTACATTGTTCATTCTCTCCACATGGCATCTATTGCTTCTGTCCACCCGGGGAGAGGGATCCTCCTCTGTTGCTCTCCTGAAGGGTTCTTCCTTTTTTCTCTGTGAAAGGGTTTTTTCAATTTTTTGGGGTGAGTTTTTCCTGATCTGATGTGAGGTCCTGGGACAGGGATGTCATATACGTAGACATTGTAAATAAAAATGTCAGGCCTTCCTGTGTCATACCATTAAGTTTAAACCTGTTTATACTCTATGTGTTGTGAGCTGCATTATTCTTCAAGGGCGTACCAACAAAAAGCCAACGAGTGTAACCCAGAGATATGTCCATATATGGCTCAGAGATTGTCGGTGTAAGCGGCAAAAAGCCGTAAACCAACCCCCACATTGCCGAGGAGGGACTACCTAATTTTCTTTCTACAAGCCCTTTAAAGAAACTAGTCAAATATGAAATGCATTATGAAGACACAAAGGTTAAATATCCTGTAAAGAATTTGATTTGTCGAGCACAAATGAAGGTTTTGAATACCTGTTTCTTAAGCAGATCAAAACGTTTTGTCTAATTCTATTTTCTATAATCCCTAGATATGTAAATAATGTTTTTATCAGTGAACTATTTGTGACAGTCATATGATCACACGCGCCAAGTTACAAAAATTCACAGGTGCACGACCAAGAGGCTCTTGATAAAGCTATGAGGTTTTATTCACACAAAGTATAAAATTGTGGACTCTGAATTAACTTCAAGGCGTGGAAACCGGTACAGAAAATCAAATCAAACCAAAAACAGTATCAGTTTAGACTAAATCCATTAAATCCATACATTTTCTTTTATTTAATCTTTTTAAATTCACCCCATTGCGACTGATAGAGAAAAGCAGACCATGTTTTATTATTTGCATCAATATCAAAAGTGAATGGTTATATATGAGAATGAAGGCTGATTTTTAGAGTTGGTTGAATAATGTTTGTGTTACATTAGAATAGCCCAATAGGAAGAAGAAAAAAACCCAACACAAATGCCACTGCAATCATTGTGATATTATGCATTTAAGTTATAAATTATAAGACAAACTTAATGTAACACAACAAAGGAACAAATATACACATTTGTTCTGCGGGAACACTGCCACTAACAACTGTACTAGTTGCAACAGTTGAGGTTACGTTTGCTTCTGCTGCGGTGTTACACACAAAGTTGTTGTCTTCATTGGTGCCACTGGAGGTGAATGTTACAAAGCTAACGTTTGCCCCATCCACTTGACCCATGATCCAAGTCTGGAACTCAGATACTCGGGCATAGACTTCAGGAAAACCAGCCAGGGCACAAGGTATTCCAAAACTGGTGATGCCAGACTGCACCCACTGCGAGGCTTGTTTGCATTGCAAAGGACCACCAGAGTCCGCCTAAAAAAGAAAGGACAAAACAGTTAGTTGATACTGGGGATAGGTACCGGAACCTAAAATCCTCTGGTGCTAAATGTAATAAACACCAGAGAATTAATAACATTATCTGTTTGTTTATTGGTACTTTTTCAACATGTAGGTGTTAATGTGTTTTTTGTAGAGCAGGTGGACATTGTGGTTGAGGGGTGTCAGTCTGAGAGGACCAGTATTGATGAGAGGAGTAGTATAAATAAAATCCAAACAATACCCACCCATAATTAATACTGCTGGGACATGGACAGAATAAGCCTTGAGTGGCCTTACAAAGCCTCAAACATTCTCACTGACAAACACATTTTAATAGAAATATATCAAAGTTAACATTATACTAGGAAATGGAAGAGAAGTGTAAGATCAGAGCTAGTATTTTATCTGTGTGCGTAGAGTTGTAAGAAAGAAGAAAGATCAAAGTGGTCAGTAAAGCTTTAAATCACACAACAATGGATTATTATTATTTTTAACCTGGCATGTTCCTTTGTTTTCTTGTCCCGCACAAATCATTTGGTCAGTGATGTTTGCCTCTGATATTGGTTTGTAGTTGCAACGGCACTGGTTTTCTCCAATGACGGGAATCTGAACTTCCTGCAGTGAGTCAAAG
Source organism: Clinocottus analis (assembly GCF_023055335.1). Taxonomy (NCBI): domain Eukaryota; kingdom Metazoa; phylum Chordata; class Actinopteri; order Perciformes; family Cottidae; genus Clinocottus; species Clinocottus analis. The sequence goes on along the minus strand of NW_027175920.1, from coordinate 8,097,037 downwards.
GCTTCATTGGGCTCTGTGGGAGAAGGAGTATGAAATCAGAGGGTAAAGTGTCTTTCACACAGTTTCTTTTGTTTTGCTGGTTTTCTCCTCAGAGAACTTGTTCACAATGTCCACGCTAATGTAACCAGAATAATTTAATCTGGGATCTTAATTATTATGTTTTGAACTACGTTACTGTCCCCTTAAGTGAGGTCGACAGGTTGTCACACAGCCGTTTTCCTCTGTATACAGAAAACAGCTAGGAGAGTCAATCTTCTCTGTAATATACAATCTTTGTTACTTCATGCACAGAGATTGATAGAAGTGATCATCCATCTCTTAATAGAGGATCTTTGTTTTTTTTTAACGTCTGCTTTTCAGTACGGTAGGAGTTAGGAGGAGGAAAAGATTAGTTTGATACCTACAGATAAAAGTTAGTAAATTGAAATTGAATGTCTACGACGAGTCATTGAAGAGCTGCAGTTTCGCCCAGAGATAGTTAGAATTTTGAATATTTGATATCCTGGTGAGTTGGTTGATGTTAAACGCTTGTACCGTCGTGTGTTAGCTTCGTTAGCAGGAATGCTTGATGATATGTTGGAAGTAAATTTTGTATTCTACTAAAACCAGTCAGGATAAATCTGAACGGGATACAAAGAACATTTATGAAGGTGTAATGATTGTAATTGAATGCGTTGAGTTATGTATGTTTGCTAATTAGTTTCTATATTGTGTGTGATGTTTATAGCCAGGCAGTCGCAGGCCCAGTTGAATGAGTTGTCTTAATAATGAACTATTGTCCTGCGCCTGTGCATAGGCTGTTTTTTTTTTTTGTATCGTTCTTCGTTGGAACCAGAGGTGTCGTCCATCCACAGTCCTGCATGCCATCTTCATTCATTCCACCATCTACCTTCACCTGAAGAAATCTTCATTCATCCCACCATCTACCTTCACCTGAAGAAATCTTCATTCATCTCAACATCACAGTTCACCTGGAGTCCATTTCGCGGGACATTGTTGTGCACAGGGGGGGCGGTAGGACATTTCAGAGCTCAGGATTTTTTTTATTTGAATGATCAATTGTTGTATTATAGGTTGTCATATTGTTGTCTAATTAAATCTGATGTTTTGCGCGTAATTCGGGGTGGATCTTTCTTGTCTGTACAGCCATCAGACGAGTGACATATTAACCAATCTCCTCATCGAACCTGAATAAAATTTAGATAATTCCCCTATCTTCTGTCTATTCTGCATTGTCTCTAAAGCGACAGCTGCAGAGGGGTTACACTAACATTTTGATATTTAGCAGATTTACTATCGTGGGTTATCATGTTAGCATGCCAATACTCACCAGTGTTTCCAAGTCTGCCCCAACCAGTGGCCCAGCAGGGGGTGGCGTTGTGAAACTGGCTGGAGTTACTCGCCAGACAGACGGGTCTGATGTAGTCGGTGAAAGTGACGGGGCTTTCAAGCTTCATGAGGGCGATGTCGTTGTTTAACAAGGTGTTGTTGTAGTCAGGATGGACGATGATCTCGGACACGTTGCGGTTTACCTCATGAATGTTAGAGCCAGACTGAGTCTCTCTTCCAAAGTAGAGAATGTATGCACTTGGCGAGTTTCTGCATAAAATAACAAATCAATGAATATTAATCATTGAGTCTCACAGGTTGCAATAAGTTTGATCAGAACTAGACAGCTGGTGTATCAGTAAATTTCAGTTAGTCAAACGAGAAAAGCAAGCAACTGTAGGACCATGAGAAGTCTGACCCACACCATTCTGACGGTCTGGAGAATGAAAAGAGCCAGACTCAACATAAAAAATATAGATGAGCAGCGAACTGTTTCAGAAAGCAGGCTGAATAAACTCTGAGTTGATGAATCCTAATATTAAAACCGTGGTTTTCAAACAGCTGATCAGAATCCTTGGTACTGTGAATCACCATTGTAACGGGAGAATAAAAGACAGGGCCTCCACTTTAATCCGGTAGAAGTAAAGATATTAATGCATGTATATGTGGACGTTCATAATGTATTAAAAAAAAGTGTTATTTATTTCCTGACATTTTTCTCTGTGAAGAACCCGGAGAGGGGTTATTTGGTTATTATTTATTTCAGAAATAATGTTATTTATTGCATTAATAATGATCCCGGAAAGGGTTAATATTTGGTTATGTGTGGCCTTCTGGAAAACAATAAATGTACCCCTGCAATCGTCACACGTTTTCTGGTACAAACTGATCCCGGCCCCCATCAGAGAAGGGAAAAGTTATTTGGCCCTCACAGGAAAAAGTTTGAGGACTCCTGGCTTGATGGATAGGGTGGTAGAATATGACAATGCAATAGGCCATTGCTTACATTACATGTTAAATAAATGTCTTAAGATTTGATCTGAGGAGGACAAAAAGAGCCAGCACTTAAGGATGAAAAACATATTTGGAAATCTAAAAGATGCAGTGACTGACGGGGATTATAAATTATCTGTGAATTTTTTCATGACATTAAATTCAAAGAATACTTAGACTACTCACATAAGAAGGTAGCACTAAAAGACTCGATCTTTTTTCAACTTATTAACAATAGTCTGTCAAAATGTATGTTATGGTTATGTTCAGGTTTTGATAGCTTCTGAAAAATAAGTACTTAAGCCAAATCTGTTTTAAGACTGTAAAATGAACGGCTACTCCACATTCTCAAAACTTGGAAGCTTTGTATATATCTAAAATATAACAATACATAGTCAACAGATGCCAGATGAGTTTTTCTTACATTACGATGCAGTGAGCTGCTGTGAGTACCCACTGGGCACTGATCAGGGTCGCCCCGCAGATGTGGAAACGAAACATCAGGTAATTGATATGCAGGCTGACCTGCCACGGCCAAGACCCAGCTGTAGCATTCTCTCCACCCACTATCCTTGTCTTTGAGTTCAGAGGTGCCACACCACAATCTGACAGCAGAGACAACTGTGTGTCAGTACATACACAATAAAATGAGGCAGATTACATGTTTTTCATTTGTAGCTGTGTTTAACGTTGTAATAATAAATGAAATGTGACTGTGCTTACCCTGAGCCTTTGACCCTGTAGGGAAGAGAGATGAGCATTAGTATTGTAGCAGATATGAGTAACTACAGACACAATGTGGCACTACGGTTCCAGCTGCTTCATCAACTGCTTATGAGGAGGAACCAAACCTGCAGCGCGAGCATGGACCGCCATGACTCGAGGAGCGCTTTAACTTTTTGGATATGTGGAACAGACTTGTGTCATGAAAACAACACATTTCCTGTATCTCAAACGCCTCAAGTGACCGTTGCACAACACCAAGAGACAGAGGCAATTACTGACACAGACAGACAAGACATTGCAGCACAGATGCGCAGGTGGCAGCAGTGCACCTTGGCCGCGATGAGGCCGCGGGAAGAGGCAGCAGCAGCCCCAGTGCCAAGCAGCAGCAGCAACAGCGCTGTAGCTTCATCAACTGCTTATGAGAAGGAACCAAACCTGCAGCGGACAGTCATGGACTGTCATGACTGGAGGAACGCTTTAACTTCTCGGATATGTGGAACAGAAATAGTCTGTTTAATTATAACAGAATACCTACACAACAGACACATAACCCATTAATTGAATATTCAAGTCCAGCCCTAGTCTTCTTGAAGTATATGTGATTAACAGTCTGTAAAATAAACAGACATTTCAGGACTATACAATCCAGCACAACATATAGATAAAGTTAAAACCATGGTGAACAAAGAGATGATATGTTGGTCAAAAATACATAATAAACTGGTAAATCAGGGTAAAGCTCACCTTGTCCAGCAAGGACTGTACATATCAGGAGAATCCCCACAGTCAAGGCTGCCATACTGTGCTGTCACAAACCTCTTGCCTTATGCCTTTCTGATTAAGTTTGTGTCTTCTGATACTTCTGCATCTATATACACACACAGTAGGTGCAGGTGGCCACTCCCTTCTTAAACCTGTTTTTCTTTTCTTTTTTTGTCTTTAGACACACCTTGCATCAATCAATTAAAACCTACGGTAGCTGGTAATGCCTAAAAACATACTTTGTTTCTATCTCTAGATCTTTCAATCAGTTTTATGAATTGATAAGATTAGATCAGATGAAGGGCTTCTCTCTGATGGACAAACACAAGACTTATATACATTAAATATATCTCTTGTTGGCCTGTATCTGTGTGTTTTGTCGTCCTGTTGATGTTATGTCTAAGTGTTGTCTTTATTTTGTTTGTGCAATAAAAAGTTTTAAAAAATTTTTTTTAAAAAGATCAGATAAAGGGCTGCATGGTGGTGTAGTGGCTGGCACTGCCGACTCAGCTTCCTCCCATAGTCCAAAGACATTAATTGGACCCTAAATTGCCCGAAGGAGAAAATATGAGCGTGAATGATTGTCTGTCTCTATATTTGGCCTGCGATAGACTGACGACTTAGCCAGGGTGTATCCTGCCTTCCTTTATTAGTCCTGCAGTGAGGAAGTTGCAGGATTACAGCAGCAGTGCACACAAGAGACACGATCAAATAAATAAACAGTAGAAGAAGAAAATAATTCACAATAGCATATTGTATACAATATTGTATATAATATTGTATACAAACAGAATAAAAAGTATTTAAAAATGTATTTAGTGTACGTTACTAAAGTAACTCATCTATATACTGATATGTAGTGTAAAACTACATCATTCACTTGATAACATGTTTTATGTATAATCTGAATCATCAGAGCAGAGCTGGCTGTCCACATCTATATACCACTACATGTAACAGGAAGCATTGAAGGAGGATGGCCTCCTTTGGTTTTATCCACGTTAAGACTGATAAAATAACAATCTGTTTTAAAAACAATATTACACTGTAACGTGTCTGCGTTACACGGTGAGTCCGACAGGCACAAAAGGAGGGCGACACAGTGCCAGCTCGATTTACAATGTCTCTTTATTTTGGGTGCCCTCACTCTGAGGGCCCTCGATGTCGGCTCCAAGAGCTCTCAATGATCTGTCGTGTCCTGGCGCGTCGACGCTGCGTCCAGCTCTCCTTTCTCACAGCCGCTATTACTGCTTATAATGGGGAGAGACAAGAAGCAGATTAGGCACAGCTGAGGCTAATTACCTCTCATACCTTGCACCTGTTCCCTGAACCACTCCCTGGCTCCGCCCCATCCACAGCTGAGCGCAACCTCACCCCACTGACACATGCACGTTGTTTGGTTAAATGACGCCAGTACATGCCAATTGCATACCAACTACTTGGCATGAGTGGCTCCTCACGCAGGGCGACGGCCTTGATTCCTCCGTGGTGAGGGCAGCGCGACCAGGTCAGGATTGTGCGCTGCGGCACATTAAATACATGTAAATGTAAATAAAGACATGTAAATAGTGCTTTTATCAGTTAACTATTTGTGACAGTCACATGATCACGCTCTTGTGCCGGCTTCACTAGAGCAAGGATAAACTAAACTTGACCCAAGCTGCTCAGACAGTGTAATGCAGGAAGTATGCTTATCACAACAATACCAGTTAGTTTAGTCAGTACTAAAGTAGTAAATGTAAGAGGCAAAACATTTGACCATGTCTTCACTAAGACGTCCTTCTGTCTGAGTGTGATCAGTTTGATAAGCTTACACAGATTTTATTTTGAGAATCAGGTCACTCATTTTGCACACCAAATCAACATCATATATATACAAAATTGACTCATCAGTCTTTCTGATTTGTTTTTCAAACAAACCAAAAACCTCAATGCTGTCATTTCAAGGACTTAACTGTGTGTGTAACACTGTGACCAAGTTTACCTTCATGTGCACATTGCAAAATGTCCAGAACATTCTTATCTAATCTCACAGTATTCAAATCGTATACATATTTCTAACTATCAAACACAAATACCAGCAGCTTTTGTATGCAGATACATTACTACGTGGTTTATATTACCCCAATAAAAACATAAATATGATTACACATGATTTAAAGCAAGACGACCATGAAAAAATCGGCACAATGATAGTTGAGCTATTTCATTCCTTCCATCAGCAGGTGTGCCCTGCATCAAACCCTCATTGTCGTCCTCTCTTCTGACCCTCCTGAAGTGCACTCAATCTTTCCACCTGATGAAAGGAATGAGTGTCAAAAAAGAAAGAAGAGAAAACATGACGAGTTTTAGAGCACAAAGAGCCAAACACAAACAGGGAAAGGGAACACGTCAATCACCTCTTTCAAACACCTAAAAGTCTCACCTTTGTTTCTAGTCAAAGCAAAGTAAAGCATAGAGTGAACAAGAGAAAGGAACAAACACGGAAACCTTGTGTAATCCCCCAATAAGAAATTGAGCGTCTGTTAAGACCAGCTAAGGGGCAAAGTCAAACAATTTAAAGAGCAAATCAAGTTAAGGAACATTCAGAGTTGATGAACCAGACAACACTCATTCCCTCAAACATCAAGCACTTGTTGTCGATAAAATGTTACCGCGATCAAAGGCAGTGATCATAGCAGGAGCTGACTACAAAGATAGACAACCTGTACAGAGCGGAGAGAAAGAGCCACTGTCCTTTTTTATCCTCTTTTTTTGTCCAAATTCAACAGCATACTAACAATTCCAAAGATTTGTCTTGCCTGAGTGTTTGCCCACATAAGCTCAGTGGGATCACCCTCTCCGTTTGTTCATGGCAACACTGCGCCAATGTAAAGTAGCCTCAAAATCTTGGCCAGAGGCCCGTCTGAATTTTAAGCGACCTATTTGCCCACTTGTGTGTCCCTGCACATCTCCCTCCTTCTCCTCGCTCTGTCAGACCTCTAGGGCTTGCTTATTTAAGAGGACACACACATATCAAGGGCCTCCTTTCACTGAGACCGTGGAGCAATATTTCTTATTTCCCATCTGGCAGGACAAACCCGCCCCCTGACACCTCATAGCTCTATATAAGACAACAAAAGGGCCAGATGATAAGAACTTGGTCTCAAGACAAGCCTGGCCATGCGGTGTAAAGTCCTCATCTGTGCCGTCCTCCTGACTCTCATAAAGCTTGGTGAGTATTGTGCCATTACACTCACATGCTGGTTACAAAGGCTGCATTGTTGTGTCTTCACCTAAAGAGTTGACCAGGTGAAATTCAAAAGATTTGATACTGAGCTGTTTCAAAAGGACTCTGAATTTGAAGCATTGTAACAGAAGTGTTGAATAGTTCCAAATGCAAATAATTCATTTGTGTAGATCTTTTAGTGGTTCTAGGTGGGAGAAAAATGAAGTGTAAAAGTACAGATGTTGGTTATATTCAGACATGTAAATGTCAACATGTACTTGACCTTTATTTTGTTTTGATTCATGTTACACTAATCCAAGTATCTGAGCTTTCTGTAAACAGTGTAAGGTCTGAGCAACATGACAATACATAAAGTAGGAGGTTATGCTAATAATGGATTTACAAGACAACCACTTAAAGCAATTCAGTAGTGTGATGTCAGTGCCATCACACTGATAGAGGATTTTATGTCGTCCAGCCCGACAGTCTAATAATACACATGCACTGAAAAAATACAAAAGCTAAGTAATTATTTAGAAGTCAAATCATTGTTTACATGCATGTTAGCACCTCATGTTATCATGTCTAAGTGCTTTGGGGTATGATCATGACCATGATTACAAGCAGTGACAGGTACATTGTCATTATCAGATTTTCAGTATTTCTTACAAATTGACATAATACAGACTCAAGTGTTCTGATTGCATCTAAAGGTTTTGATGAATTACTTCAGTTAATGTAGCTGTTGATCGATTCGGACCGCAGGGTGAACAAGTGTTGCTTTGTTGGTGAATTAGCATGACACTTGCTGGTAAATGGTTGAGACTATTTGTTTGTGTGTCTTTATGAAATTCTCATTCTTGTCTTAGCTGTCAACCTGTAATCGGCCCGTCTATCACACTTAGCACAAGGTGCAACATAAACACTTCACAATGAAAAAAGCGTTCCATTGCTAGACCTGCCCACAAGTATTTATTGTACTAGTTACTAATTAAACTGATTGGTTGGCCAGACGGGACTCAAAGGCTTTATATTGACTCTGATTCAAGAAGGTATACTGAGTTTACTGATTTACGGTAAGAGTTGAAAAGAAAGAATGTGAAGCGGAAAATTTCATGAAACTCAAACCCCTGACAGAAAAGTTCCATCATCACAGCTCATTCACGGTTTTAACATGTTAGAATACAAACTTCATAAAACGATTACTTTTTACTCAGGCTGAGATATATATTTATTTTTTCATTTATTTATTTATTTTTCTAACAGCAGATATTAAGAGATTAAATACAAATAATAGCAGGCTTAAGGGAGCTACAGCCTTGTGGCTAATTACATTACAAAGTGGTACTGAGTTTACGTGTTTTGAGCACTGGAATGTTTGTTATCTGCTTAACATACAGTGTAAGCAGTATCATAGACTAAGCTAAAGGACCCAGTAATGGTATTAACACATATCTATTGCTCCCAGTATTGGTCACAGCAAACCGAAAGAGCTGTGGAAGCAAAACTCTTGAGGTCATTTAACCAAATCAAGGTGCTTTTATTTCTTGTGGATTCAAATTTGAATTTGTAAGAGGATTATTGCATCATTTCTCCTTTTGAAAGACAGCTTTAAAATAGATACACAATGTAAGCTATTAGTATGACATGTTATCTTGACTCATGTCATAAAATGTCTTCAGAAACTGTTAATAACATCAATTTAGATTAAAACTGCAGTTGAAGATCATTAACCAAATATTATAGGCACATTTCACCCCCTCCAACACTCCCCTTCACCCCTAACAATGAGGTTTTTTGTTAATTTCCTCTCTTTCTCTGCTTACAGTTTCTCCAAGTGAAATACAGGCCAGACCAAATACAAATGCAACTCTCCCCTGCAATGTGACGCTCCCTCGTTCTGTAAACGGGGCCACAATAAACAAGTCTACCCTCAGAGTCAACTGGATAAGTAATGGCACTGAAATCGCCTCATTCAGAGAAGCAGCGACACAAATAAAGGAAGGCTTCAGTTGGGACAATCGTGATTTCGTCAACGGGGACTTTTCCCTGACTGTCCTCAGAGCCGCTCTGGACCTGCAGGGGTTGTATGAATGCACAGTCAGCTCCAACTCCACAATGCTGCACTCCAGCAACATTTCATTTAGTATCCTCGGTATGTCTTTGATCAGTTGTTGACGTTGGATTTGCACATTTGAACATAAAACCAAAAGTATTTTTCCCTCAATTTCTTCTGTCTCCTCTTTTAGCTTCCCCGACTTTATCAATCCCTCAGCAGTGGGTGGTGTTGGAAACAGAGAGCCAGCTTCAATGCCATGCAGATGGTTTCTACCCTCCTCCTGTCAATTTCTCCTGGACCAGAGATGGGCAGGTAATTCAACCTCCCTACTATGTTGAAGGTGAACAGACTTCAAATGGGTACTACATGGCTGTGGGCAACCTGACCCTCTACCCTTCCCGCGAGGACCAGAATGTGACCTTTGGCTGCAAAGTGTCACATAAGGGCAGCAATCAAAACCTGGATTTCCAACTCAACATCACATGTGAGTGCCACAAAGTTCTTGCATGACTTTAAAAACAAATCATTCATCACCTTAGAATCAGATTAGCTACTTCCACCAAGCTTTGCAGTGCTAATAGAAACCTTTAAAGTAGATTAAGCCGAATAAAGCCAAATATTTGTATGGTATTCTCTTTGACTCTCCTTAGACACTCCTTCCATCAGGCTTTCTGCAATGCCTTCGCCCTCCGGGAACATTCCTCTCACTCTTTACTGTGACGTGGAGAGTTTCTACCCAGAAGAAGTATCAGTGTTCTGGCTTCAGAACAGCACAGTCCTCCCTGAGCCCGCCGCCACTGAGCAGAACCCAGATGGGACCTACAGAACCAGACATTATTATACCTTGAGCCCTGAGCAGAGGGAGCAAGGTGGAAAGGTGGAGTGTGCAGTAAAGCAACCTGGGGTAGTGCACCCAGTCAGTGGCTCAGCATACCTAGAGAAACTGGACCCCCAAGGTATATGTTTGAGAAGATAGTATGTTCTAAGAACTGGCACAGATTAAAATACATATCTTTTAGATATGAAAATAGTTGGGTTTTGATTGATTGATTGCCTGGCTGCCTTTCAACAGAAACACATTGCTGCGCTGAATGCGTAAGCGGCCCAATTATGTGGAAGTTATTTGTCCTGTTCTTGATGCTTACCCACTGTACTTATCATTATTGCTTTCACTCTCCTCCCTCTCAGACGAGACTCCAGTGTTGACTAAATCAGCCAAAGCGTCTGTGGCTATGATGTGTATTTCTATTGTGTTGGTCTTCCTGCTCTGCTTTGGCTTTTCTTGGAGGAGAATGGATGGTGAGTCAGCGGGCAGTCAAGCCACTGTGACTGAGGGTTATTTTAACCTTTCTGTTATCTTTGGGGTCAATTTGATCCAATTCAATGTCGTAAAGTCTCTAAACATATGATTGGCATCATTTATTTTGCTTCATATATCATGAATACTGGGTAACTGGGTACACATAAAATGAACATAATGATATGTTTCCAATAACCTGTACACATGCTGTAGGCAGTAGTGTTCTCAGAATCAGCTTTAATGGCTATGTACATTTAGGGCCCTAGCCTAACATAGTGTACTGTAGTGGTGCGAGAACCCCTGATAGTTCACACGACATAGAGAAGCAGCGGACACGTGAAAGCACGGTGACCTTCTAACCAATTTATCTTGATGCTCTCTCTTTCTGCTCTCTCTCAACTGAAAAAGAGATGTTGTCACATTTCTCTCACCTAGAAAGATAGAGGATGAGGTCCCTGATTATGAGGCCCTCGGTGTTTACCCTCCTGTTGTCTCTCAGACACCAGCTAACACACTACCTTTCAAAAATGGAAAGTTATTATGACCCGTCTCCCCACATGAACAACAGGGCGGACTTAGTGCTGCTAATGTCATCAAAATGGTTCCACGCCCCACCCGATACGCTGTCATCCATGTCCAAGACATAAAATCAGCATTTGAGCTCTTCATAACACCGTCATTCGTAAAGAATATACTTGAGATGACACATTTAGAGGGGGGGAGGATGTATGAGGGACCATAGGAAAGACTTGGAGGTGAACCACTTGCAAGCCTCCATTGGGTTGCTCATTTGGCCTATGGCCATGTACAAGTCAAAAGGAGAAGCAACAGCAAGCCTTTGGGCTGCTGACACTGCAGGGACAATATTTCCAGCCACAATGTCTCGAAACGCATTCCATTTTTTTGTCTCGTGTCATACGCTTTGATGACAAACAAACACAGCCTTTTTGTTTTCTTCACAAGGCTATTCAGGTAGTCAACAAACATAAAAGTACCTGACACTTAAACTTGGGAAACTTGGGAAATTATAATCATTTTCGGAGATTTAAATTGTTGGGATAAAATTGACTCCAAAAGTAAAAGATGTTAGTACATTTGAAGGTAACAGGAGGGTTTTAAATTAAGTAAGACTTGTTGTGACCTTCAACAAACGTTATGCCAGAGTACCAACATAAATGTTCTTGTTTTTCTTTGAAAGCTTTTCAGAGGCCCAGAAAGGAAATATGTATTTAAATGACATGTTTCTCAAAACAAAGTGTTAAGTGAAAGTGTAAAATTTAAAGAAACTTAATTTGCGATAACAGAATCGTCTTGTGACCTCTCAAATGTATCTCTGGACTCCATGTGGGGTCTTAACCATATACCTTGGAATCTACAAATGTTTAAAACATAAGTGAATAAAGTTACTACAAAAAGGACAGATGCATTGTCTTAAGGCAAGGCAAGAAAAAGGCAAGTTTATTTGTATAGCACATGTCAGCAAGAGGACCAAAGCTGTCCTTTTATTAAAGTGTCACATCAACTACTCAGCTTAACTGTTAGCACACAGTCACAATAGCTTTTAGGAGCACTTAATCCTGTAGATTGTGAGTAATACACTTGAAATGCTGTCTAAAATGTTGACGGACAACTTTGACATTGAACAACAGCACTAAAATCAGGTTCTTCTAACCTTTATCTCCATTCTTTCTTCCCTCACTCAGAGAAACAGAAGTCTTTGAATGTTTCAGGAATCATCCTCCCTCCACGCGTGATTGTAGGTCAAAAGGGCAGAGTGACAGTGAGCATTGAAGGCAGGAGGGTGGACAGAGTCCAGACGGCATGGTTCCTCAATAACACCCCCATCTCTGACACTTCACTCACAGGTAGGAGAGCTTGACGCATCCACATAACCAGCAGTTGCTGGAGAGTACTTCTTTGACCCTGTTTGACAAAGTCCGGCAGCACAGCATGAGTTTGTGTAAACTGACCCATGTCGTCTGTCCCAGAACTTTAATTATGAATTCTAGTGGAGATGACAAAGTGTGTATTTGATCACTGTCAGATTGTGGGAAAAGATCAGTTTTCATATCTTAAAAAACAGTTAAACATTTTGGGAATGTGTCTTCTCGCTGTCTTTCCAAGAGTTAGATGACAAGATTGATACCACTCACATGTCTGTTCGATAAATATGAAGCTACTACCAGCAGCCAAATCAAGAGCTCACAGATGAACATGTTTTAATCAATTTGTTTAATCAGTTCCACAACCAAAGCAGGAAAACCACACATTTTAATGTGGGAGTTATGTGCCGAAGTATGTTTTGGCCAGACGTAGTGACTTTCTGGAGTCGTGTTGATTACTTTTTGTACAGATGAAACACATAGATATACAGTTACTAATCTTGTTGTCGTGGTTGGTGCAGTTTGTTACCTCTAGAGAGAGCAAGGCTTGTTGTTTTCCCTTGTTGCAGTGTTTATGCTAAACTAAGCTAACTGGCTGCTGTTCAATTTATGGGGGAACAAAAAGGGGAACGCAGAACGCTAATGAGTTAATAACTAGTTGCAACTGAAAATGTAATGTTTGGATTGACGTTGAAATAAGTGAATTATGCCAATAGTATTCAAATATATATTATTTGTATTGCAAATACCCCTAAAACATACCATGTTTTCTCTTTTACACTTAATTCTGCTAACAATGTACAACCTTACACACATAGGAACCTCCAAAGCTAACTTTAACTGCCTCTATAACCCCCTAACCACCATCCATCTGCCCTACGGTCTAACTCTCACCTCCCCAGCATCAGAGAAAGGCCCTCTGCTTCCTTCCAGAGGCGAGATGGGTTACTACAAGCTGCACACTCAGGGCCCGCTGCACTCCTCTGGAAGTGGCATTCAACAGCTGATCTCCTCGCTCACCTTCATTCCCCGGATTTCAAATCACAAGGCGGCTGTGTTTAAGTGCCAGGTGTCCTACCTGGGCAAAGATAAGATCGTGGTGGAGAGGGTGTCGGAGAAGTTTACGATCCTGTGTAAGAAAAGAGTTGCACTTATCCACTTTGCCTCGTGTTTTCTATGATTTCCACAATTTATGAAATAGACATTTTTGTAAACTTTGTAAACCTCTTTTAGCTGCTCCAGAAGTATCAGAAATCCAGCTGGCAGAGACTCCAAGTAACCCTGGTAAGGCAATCAGTTTATCATTCATCTGTAGTTCAATACATTATCTAAAACATTGATTGTGAGAGGCGAGACATTCGTACAATTTCTGTCTTCTAGATGTCATCAGTATGACTGTCCGGGCATCACATTTCCATCCGGATGTCATTACCTTCCGCTGGTTCTGCCAGGGGAGTGAGCTGAGCCCTGTGGCCTCCCAGGCCTCTTCCTCCCCTCGACCCGATTCGGAAGGCTTCTTTTCAGCCTTCAGCCAGTGTAAACTGCCCCAAAGTGAACTGGAAAGGGGAGGCACCAAAGTGTGGGTCAGTGTCCACCACATCGCCCTAAAGCAGCCGGTCACCCGCGAGACCAGAGGTAAGAATAAGTGGGAAAAAAGAGATTAAATTTAATGTTTAATAAAAAAAAATTAAAGCTTCAATTTTCACAATGTCCCAAATAGGATTCATCAAGAGGCCGTGTGTGTCCGAACTCGTTGGCTCCCGTTCTTCACCAGGGCAGACGTTGTCCCTTGGATGTGAAATCACAGATTTCTACCCTGCGAACATAACAGTCACCTGGCTGAGGCTCAGAGAGGGGGAGCAAGATGACAGCGAGGAAGAGGTGATCGACGGAGGAGAGATGTGGGGCCCTGTGAACACTCATCCCAGACTGTACAGGGCAACCGCCACTCTGGAGAGAAAGGCAACGACGCAGGAGAAAAAGGAGAGAGGAGGAGGGATTATCTGTAGAGTGGCGCACTGTTCCCTAAAGGAGCCTATTGAGAAACACTGGAGAAATGTTGACATTGGTATGAATCACAGACACAATAGCTTTATAATGTTATCTTCATAATGTATAATCTTATGGAAAAACGCCAGCTTTTATTCCTTTTCGTTCACCTACTCTTTTTGTTTTTTTGTTTGTTTAGTTGCTCCCTCCATTCCTCCATCGATCTCAGTCTGTTGGAGCAGTGAAGGGGTCGGTGTGTTCTCCCTCCTGTTGAAGGGAGGTCACCCTAAGGTCAAATTACTCTGGGCAGCGGGAGGAGCCACTCTTTCCCCGTTGGTTTCCAACGAGACGGAGGAGATAGGAGATGACGGACAGAGGGAGCTGAAAAGTGTGTGCGCCCTGGAGAGGTCCACAAGCCTGCCAAGTCAGACCAACAAACAGCTGGAGAGACGGAAGAATGGACATGCAATAAGTACTTGTCATCGCTCTATATGCATGTCTTGTTTTACATAATGGCAGTTCAGAAGTGTTTTTACATTCCACGAGCCGAAACCTCGCAACATGCTTTCTGAAAGTTTGTAATACGTTTGGAATTCACTCTACATGAGAAGTACACTGTTAATAGTGGCCTTGTGTCTTCTGCTGCTCTGCAGGGCCGTCCTTAAAGTCTTGGGTTATTTGTGTCTACAAATTTTGAATGGGAAGCAATTCAAAACATTTTTGTGCTAAAAAGTCTGTGTGTTAGTTTTAATAGACACGGGTATTTACTTGGTAATGAGCGTCCTAGGAAACACACTACTTCTGTTGCATTTTGGGAACTGTAGAAGCCAGCACGTATTGGAGTTTGAACCGTAATAGTCCGTATTGAGTTTTATCATTCTTTTATCTGTCTCAATAATTTATATTTAAGTGCAATACTAAAACTCTGCAATACCCTTTTATGAAATATTCAGGACAATAGAAGATTTGTTTTATTCAGCATTTATTATGTCTCCTTCAGCTTATCAAGTTGGCAAAAAAGAATATTAGTGCTTTACAAGTTGAAACGTAATGCCCATCCTCTGTTTCTTCTGAAGAACCTTTTTACAAAAGAGTTTGCATTGCTGCATAACTCCCACTGCAGCCACGGGGATAAGATACAACAACAGGGAAATTAAAATTGCATTCTGCAAACTGACCAGTGCAGTATTCCTATTTCCTCTGACATTAAAAAAAAAATAGTTTTAGCTTTAATTTAATTTCTTACTGTTGGTGCTTTACAGAAACTAAGTCTGCCGTCACAGACCCTGACACTGAAGGAATAGAATACATTGATGAAAAAGTGGACGGAGAGAATAACAACATCGACAGAGACGAGGAAACAAAGTCAGACGTGGACGATGACAGCGACCAAGAAAGAGAGGAAGACCCAGGAGCACTGCACATCAACAGGGTCAACTTGAGGAAAGGTCCCAGAGAAAGTGAGAGAGCACGTTTGAGAGTCTGCGTGGAGATCACACACACTGCACTCAAGCTTCCTGTTTATCGAACATGGACAGGTAAGACGTGGTGAACAATAAACGTATACATGCTCACGAGACCCCCGCTAAAGCCAGGAAGTCTCACTTCAGTCATTTTGATGAACAGAAAGAAAATAAATGTGACACCCAACAGGAAGTTTGTTAATGTTTTTTTTTCTTTTCAGAGCCCGATGAGGAAACGTCATCTTCCGCATGAAAATCTTGACGTGTGAAAGAGTCCCTTTAGTTTATATATGCCGTAAACTAGATCTAATAAATGTCTCTATATAAAAGGAGTAGTCAAGTTTTTAGGATATCCAACTGTTTTTGATGATGTGGTTTTGCTTACATTTTACTTTATTTATTACCTTATATTCTTAACCTGTCATTCATTGCTTTTTTTCCATTAAAATTCCTGATATTTACAAATGTTAATATTTTTGTACAAAGAATTTTACAATGATAATGGGTTCTGTGGATTTGTTTTTCTAAATCAGCTTTGGAAAATAAAATTCAAAATAAGTTTTTGTAGAGATGTGTCTTTGTGTGAGCGTGAGTGTCGTCCTTTTTTTTTTCAAACGTAGTCAAGTTCCTGTTGTTCTCTTCTGGTCAGTGTTCGAGTAGCTCTTGTTGTTCAACCACTGAAATTAGTTCTCATTTTAAAATACACTTCTCTTTTTGTATGTTGCACTCTGACCACAAGAGTGTCAGTTCACACTTCAGGAAGTGCTGCGTGGTTGAACTGAATTATTCAGTTTTAGTTTATTTGACAGCATGAAACAAACATGTAAAAAAAAAAAGGAAATCTAAATATTCATGAAGACAGAATCTCTTAATTGTAGAATATATGCATCTTTTGCAGAAGAGTGACAACAATTGACAATAATAGCAATTGCTTAAAGTTGTGAAAAGAGTGCTTCTCCGATTTAGCTTTGCACCCATAACCTGGGACTCTTAATGGACGAATACAAAAATAGATCGAAATCGATGCAGCAGCACCAGAGATATCGCCTTTTTTAATATTTATCTTTGCACAGCTCAGCCACAAAAATCTTTATTTTCCCCATACGCAGTCGTATCACTTTTGACAGATGTGTGCTTGAGTGGAGTTTGACTAATATGAAATGAGACAGCAACACAAATAGAAAGTCAACAAACCGACTTGTAATGTCAAGATACAATACAGGCGTGTCATTGTAACATCATGGTCCAGGCCAGACCAGATGGTTGTATGCAGCAAACCCCCATATTGAACAAAAAAAAGAGTTTTACTGCTTTTTCAACTTTTCATTTGTATGAGACTTTGAAACATTTCAGTCCACTTCAAGCACATCCTCATGGTTCAAAGTGCTCTGTGGGTGAAATATCTCTAATTTAAATATCTCCAAAACGAATGCAAGCCACTCTGCTATGTCCAATTTAGGCTTGATGGCCTTAAAAACAAGGGAGATTAACATGCGTCTGCATATTTATCTGTCATGGAGACATGTTCTCTGGAGCAGTGCCACACGTCAACTGAGAAACCATCACGCACACTTGCGTTGCCTGAAGCTCATGCATGCGCACATCCGCACACCGTGCAGCGCGTGTACACAGGCGACTCAGCTGTGTTAATCACTCTCTTCCTCATAATGATGATACACCGGACATATGTCTCTATGAGGAACTACGTGACGATCAGCGCAGGTGTTCGCCGCTGGTCGCGTTTGGATGGAGCTCGCTGTCGCGTTTGAGGAACAGTAAGCGGCCAGGTTGGTCTGGCTTGCAGCGCGGACACGTCCGGGAGATATTAAGTCAGGTGGTCAGAGAGGCGACGAGGAGCAAGTTTGAAGATGGACCCCGACAGTCCCAGCAGGACTTTCTGGACAGTTTGGGTGAGCCGCTGCAACATCTCAACATCTCGCTACAACAGCGGCTCTAATTTTCATGTTAAACGAAGTGAAATGCGGAGGATGAAGAAAAGTATCCCTCCTCCTGCCTGTTGGTCAGTCTCTCTCTCTCTCTCTCTCTCTCTCTCTCTCTCTCTCTCTCTCTCTCACACTCTCACTCTCTCTCTCTCTCTCTCTCTCTCTCTCTCACACACTCTCTGTCTCACTCTCTCTCTCTCTCTCTCTCACTCTCTGTCTCACTCTCTGTCTCACTCTCTCTCTCTCTCTCTCAATCTCTATGTATGTATGTATGTATATATATATATATATATATATATATATATATATATATATATATATATATATATATATATATATATATATATATAACCCCCCTATTTGTTTACTAATATAGCAATATCGCTGAAGTTTAAGTTTGCTTCATTGGAAAGACCACAATGAGGAAACAAAAACATTGTGTGTAGGGTTTGATACCCAAACATTACATCACATTCCACAATATAACAAACATGTGACTGCATCAATGTGTTGGTTTCAATGTTTAGTTTGAGTTTTTTTCCATGTTTGGTATTTCATTATAGTTTTCTAAAAATGTTTAAAAAAAATATTGGATGGAAGTCCAAAACTCTATGATTTGCATCCAATGTATTTGCCTATCATTACAGTGCCAAAATACACAGTTCTCTTGAGGAACTTTCCAAGTGAATATGGGCCCTTAAATAAACGGTATTACTGATGTTGGACGATAAGACCTGGCTCGCTGAGTGTTTCACGAGACCTTTTTCACAATAGACATTTTCAACAGCAGGAAAATCACGTAACGGAGAACATGAATGATGGCTGATTCACTCGATGCTTCTGATGCTTAAAGCGGCTCCAGTCAATGTTTTTATAATAACAGTGGATCAAATAATAATGTTTAATGGGAAAGGTGCTGCTTGTAGTACAACTGCCCAGAGCTAATTATTAACACTGTAGTTCCTCTCAGCTCAAAGGAACGTTTGAGCTTTTTTCGGCTCATTGTTTTTCGCTTTACAGCCGCAGCTTTGAAACCAGGCCCAGCATCAGACCACAGACCACGGTAGCTGCTGAACATATTGCTGCATTTAGATAATGAAAGAGCCAGGTATGAACGATTTGGAGAAGAGCAAAGTTGTTGGATGGGGTTGTGGGCACAGGCCAGTCAAGAGCTTTCACATCAAACTCATAAAACCATTTGTGGACCTTCGGGGGCATTGTCATGTTGAAACAGGAAAAGGGCCTTCCCCAAAGTGTTGCTGCAAAGCTGGATTACAAGGCTATTGTGTAAATAGCTTTGTATTGTATAACATTAAGATTTCTCTTAACTGGAAGTTAAGTCCCCAAGTGGCCTGCCCCAAACCCAAAAACAGCCTCATGCCAACATGTATGTGAACAGAGGTGTCTATATACTTTTGGCCATATAATTAGAAACTTTTTAAAACAAAGACAACAAATGCATGTGATGTACGTGATGGGGGGAATATGTGTATTGGTCAATAACATGAATAAATCAAAAGGTCTCACTTCTTTCTCTCCCTCTTGTTTCTCAGTACTATATAACCGGAGCCGTGAACAGATTCTTCAGACCAGAGCTCACTGACCTCTCCAGCAACGACACAAACTCCATCCAGGAAACCTCAGTTGACCGTGAGCCCGCTAGCTTTAGTCCCGCAGATGGTGATGCCAGCAGAAGGGCGGTTGATGAGGAACAGCCTCTTGCAACAGCCCTTCTGCTGAGCTCATCTCGGCCAGTTGTTGCCTGCGAAGTTTCCACCACAGACATCGACTTAGGAGAGGATGAAGAAAGCGTGCAATACAAAACCCAGCTGAGCAGTCAGAGAAAAGCATCTGAGAAAAGTGAGGGCACGAGAGAAGAACAGTGCCCCCAAGTGGGAAATGATGATGCAGGGCTTCTCGTTGCAGACGAAGACAAACAAGAAGAAAACAGAGATACAAAATTGAGCACTGGTGGGAGGGATGAGAAGCATGAGGAAATAGAAAGCCATGACAGTGTACAAGAGCTGGCCTGTGAAAAGGAGAACAACTCTGATGAGAGACCAAAACAATTAGAAAATGAGCTGTCAGTCTGTGAAGAGTTGTCGGATAACGACGGAGATTCCCAGGGAGACCCAGACTTTACTTCTCTGCATGTTGAATTACAAATGGCCTACGACAAAACTGGCATTGAGTCTGAGGATGAGTCATTTGTTGTTGGGCAAGAGCGTGTGTTGGCTCGTAGAAGTGAGAGTGATAATGTTGAGGATGCGAAAGAAGAGGAGGAGGCAGGTGCTGGCATTGAGGAACAGTGCCCCCAAGTGGGAAATGATGATGCAGGGCTTCTGGTTGCAAAAGAAGAAAAACAAGAAGAAAACGGAGATAAAAGATTGAGCACTGGAGGGAGAGATGAGAGGCCGAATAATGGTGCGTATGAAGAACATGCAAACACCAGGTCACTAAAACTCCCAGGTGATGCATTAAGTGAAGACATGGAGGAAAGTGGGAGAAAAGCTGGTGCTGAGGAGACTGAGAGGGCAATGGCACCGGAGGATCCTCAAAACATTAATAAAACCATGAGAAATATCCAAGGAAAGGAAGCAGAAAGTAAAATGCAGCATGAAGATAAAAAATATTTACAAGCCGAAAACAGTAAGGTCAAATTGTGTCCAATCACAGATTTGCGTGTAGAAGAAGAGGATAACGTGCACATAGAAGAGGCTAAGCTGCAGAGGGACCAGGCAGACTCAACAGTGACGCATGAGGAAATAGAAAGCCATGACAGTGTACAAGAGCTGGCCTGTGAAAAGGAGAACAACTCTGATGAGAGACCAAAACAATTAGAAAATGAGCTGTCAGTCTGTGAAGAGTTGTCGGGTAACGACAGAGTTTTCAAGAGAGACCCAGACTTTATGTCTCTGCATGTTGAATTACAAATGGCCCACAAAAAAACTGGCATTGAGTCGGAGTATGAGTTATTTGAGCAAGAGCATGTGTCTCATAGAAGTGCGAGTGATAATGGTATGGATGCAAAAGAGAAGCGAGAAGCAGGTGTTGTCGTTGAGGACGAAAATGTGAATGAAGACACAAACAACCAGACAATAGATGAAGCGCCAGAGCAAGAGGGCGCCATCAAAACAGTTGCAGAAGAAAGTCAAGAAGAAGACATTGTAACTGAGCGTGTTACACACAGCGAAGAAGTCGTGCAGAACGCTAAACCACAGCTGCATACAGCGGAATTACCAAATGCAGAACAAGTGGATGTGGCTATGGACGCTGATGTGCAAACCAAAGCAAGTGAGGTAGATGACGATAAGACAGAAAGCCTGGTCATGGTGATCAATGAACATTCTGATGTGCCAACAACAAGCATGTCAGTAGATGAGGGACTTTTTGATCAAGATCAAATAGAAGATGAGAGGCTCTTCAGGGAGGTAGGCATTGAAGAAAATGTCATGGAAATCGCAGGTACAATGAACTCAGTTGCGGTAAAACCTGAAGGCGAGACTGGACAGGAAATGAGTGGAGAGTTTAAAAATATTCCCCCGGGGATATGTGAAGGCCAGGTTGTTGTCCTGCAGGAGTTAAACTTTCCAACATGTGAGGAAACACAAGAGGGAGTTCCTGAGTACAACAATGGGTCTGTGTCAAATGAAAATACAACAAAAAGGGCCCTGGAGGAAGGAGATTGCGAGGAAATCCAAGGCAGCAAATTACCAGAAGAGGTGGAGAGCAAAGAGCCGGAGAGCCTTCAAAACAGTGGCTGTAGGACCGGTGCTGACTATTTACTGGTGACAGAGTATATGGAAGAGAACAGCTTTGATGCTGGATTGCGTGGAGAAACAGAGAAGCCACTTGTTGAAGCAGTAACTCAAGAATCAGAAGAAGAAGAAGAATTACTGGTTGATTCAATGAAACCGGGCATCGAACACTCAGAAAAGGAATTTGAGTCAGAAATTGGCCTAACAACAGACGAGATCCGTATGGTGGAAAAAGAGATGCAAAATGGGTCTGAAGAGATTTTGGTTGACTACGAAGTAGACGAAGGGTTATGTGATTCCAAAGTAGCTGATGCTGTTGGAGATGTCAGTGTGACGACAGGAGCTTTGACAGCGGAGGAAACATTTCTCAAGGCTGAAGGACAGAAGATGATGCAGACAACCTTCTTTCAGGAATCCGTAGATGCCCAGAGTTCAGGGCAGAACAGCAACAAGACTCTGAGTTTACTGGAAGACATAACTGAATCTGTTTTTCTGAAACAGTACGATGAGACTGAACCTAAACTGCTTGAAAATGTAGCAATTCAAGTTTCAGGAATAGATGTGCAAGAAACAGGTGATGAAGTTGAGGTGGCAGCAGAAGATGAAACGCAGAGCAAACATGAGATTGAGATGTTACACCTGAAGGTCGTGGGACTGGAAGAATCTGAGTTGTCTCGACCTGTTGGGTCACTGGAGACGAGAAATCAAAGGTCAGACGAAGAGCTTGAGATAAGCGATGAGGTGTTGACAGACTCTGAAGCAGCTGATAAATCAAAGACAGCAGAGTCCAAACCAAAAGATTTTACTTTGATTTTAAGAGAAATGGCAGAGCATGCGGCAGAATCAGAAGGGAGTTCTGCTGAAGAAATGGTTTGCTCATCCAGTGGAAGTCGGGATGTGATCGATGAGGAAATCCTTGACTTGTGGCTACAGACGCCTTTGTCAGAATGCACAGAAGTCAAACAACAAGTAGAGCCGCCGCTTGGACAACAACTGGAGCCATCTAATGAGTGGCAAGGTGACATATCATCAGTGCAGACAGAGAAGGATGAAGAGCTGCTTGTGGAGCCAAATTCAAGGGAATCTGAATTATTGAGTGACACCGAAATGCCTACATCAACAGTAGAGTCTGGATTTTTGGACCAGTCTCTCAGTGAATGGGGAACTCAAAACAGTGAAACTCCGCTACTCATTACAACAAACACTGGGTCAGTTCAAGGCATATATGACATGTTAGCTATTGTGTCAGAACCAGCAGACCTCTCTGAATTGTCTTCCCAACAGCCTAACTCTGAAGCGCAGGACATATTGATGGAGGAAGTAACTGAAACAGGGCAATCGTATCTGAAAGAGGAGGAATTGATTGCAGAGACCGGATTACACCCTGATTCAGGAGTCCCGTCACCAGAGCCCGGACATCTGAATCAGGAATCGAATATATCACCCAAAGAAGAAGTTGAATTAGTGGAGACTGAAACTAGATCACAGAACGAGATCGATGCTGAGGTGTCCGACTGGAAAGACACTGAAGAAAGAGACTCGAAGTCCCTAACAGAAATTAGTTCTTTATTCAAAGTCAAGGAAACTAAAGCTGAAGATGAGCCTCTTGAGATGATTGTATCTGAATCTCCGGATGAAATCAAACACATAAAATCGGAAGAATCGAGATTCGGCTCCCAGGCTTTGTTCCAAAATGAAATGGTTTTGACAGAATCTGGTTCACAAGCCAACACCGGCCCTGAATTCGAGAGGATGTTGCCCTCAGTGGACGAATCACAGCCCGGGTGGTCTGAAGATGTTGCTGACATGGCAGGTCAGTCAACGACCAAGTCTGAAGATCAGAAAGAGGTAATGCTTCTAAAATAACTTATGTAATCATATAAAAACATCTTAATAAATCATAAATGAAACCAGACAGCATTCATAACATATAACGATGGTTTGAATTGAGTTGTTTGTAATTGCAGGTGGACAGCTCTGCGCTTGACTTTACTGCGCAAAAGTCAAGACTGTCTGTTAAAAACCCTCGTGTAAGGCCACCCAAAGATCCCCGCTCCCTCCTCCTTATGCCTTCATTGGATCCGACACCCTCTCCACATCTGTCCACCAAACTCCCTGCTGGTATGCCTTTGGGCGGATTGGGCTTTGGCGTAAAACTGCCTGGTAGGTCACTTACCATGAATGGGAAGCCAGTACCATGACTTTAATGCCATATCAAATTTAATCTCTAAATAATGTCACACGTTTTTTCTTTAGGGCTTGGTGCAGGATTTCCTGTTTTAAAAAAGACACAACGGGTGGTAAGAGATGAAAATAGTCCAGACACCCTCTCACAGGTATTATTGATAATCTTATCATTATTTTTTTTAACCATTTTTTTTGTATGTGGGTGTTGTGTGTGTGTGTGTGTGTATATATATATATATATATATATATATATATATATATATATATATATATATATATATATATATATATATATATATATATATATATATATATAATTAATTAAAATGCAACAAAATGGAACAGGAGACAAAGCCAGAGGAGAGGAGTGACACTCACACCCAAGATGAGGCACAACACAAACCTAAATGGATGCCGCCAAGACAGCCAGGGTAATGATTTTTTTTTTTTAAATCTAAGAGTATTTTATTATAATAGTATAAGACAAAATAAGCATCTTGTGATTAGACCTTGAATGATTTGTAGTTTTCTCCTGTGTCCCCAGATTTGGAAATCCACTCATGTCCGAGCTGAAGATCAAACTAAAGAAAACCACAAAAGAGTGAGAAGATGAATTGTGATTCTTTGTATTAATATGAATATAATATGCAAATTGTTTATTGTTGGTGTATTTAAGAAATTGAACACAGTAATGAAATGCCCATTACGTCGATTTCTTGCCCTATGTTTTGTCATAAAGTTTAACAAAAAAAAAGGTCTTTTTTTTATTTTTTATACACCGTGCCAAAAGTGGGGACGTGTTTTCACAATAATCATATAGTCTTAAGTCTCTCTGTGGTGCAAAAGAACATAATAAACTATAAGTCCACATTGGAAACACTGCTTGTGTTGTTGATTGACTGCTAAAAGGCAAACTACCAAACACAAGCTTTTGCTGGATAGGAGAAGCAGTAGCAAGACGCTTAGGAGTCACTGATATATAGAGCTTATCCCTTCTGTCATTTGGCCAATAACTCCTGTGTTGTTGCTCAAAGAACCACAGGTAGACATGGAGTTGCTGCAAGTTACGCAGAGCATGTGCATGTTTGGATGGATGGATAAAAAACAAAACAGATACATTACAGGAGCTGCTGTTGCAGTCCCTAGTCACAGTATTGAAGTATTTAAACACACATAGAATTGTCTGGCTGTGTACACAGTTGAATTGTATGCAATTGTGTTGGCCTTTGAGTGGGTTGAACTGTAAAAGAAAAAAAAAAAAGCTATGTCCTTATTTGCCGAGTATGGCAACAACAATGGGACCAGGAGACAAGGGGGAGACACCTACATTCAATTCAGAGTAAGGTGGACAAGATACAGCGGAGGAAACAGGAGAGAAGAAGTGTCAATGGCAAGATTAAGAATTGGACACAATAATATACGCAGCACATTACTTATAAGAGGGAAGCATTCAACCGGTCTCTGTGAACACTGCCAGGGACCAGAACGTGTTTAATAAGTCATCCCCACATGTACTAGACACAGCATAGAAAGGAGGGGCATGCTGGGAAGGTCCATGGATGAAAGGAAGAGAGCTAAGTAGTATACTAGAAAGGGCATCTTGTAAACTGGGAAGAATGTGCTTGACATGTTTTATACGAGCAACAGAACGGATTAGGAAAGTGTAGTGGTTGGGAACCGGAAGATGGCAGTAATGCAACAACAACAAAATGCAAGCTGCCGCTAAACACTACAGAAGAAGAAGACGAAGCAGAAGCACGACGAGTCCTCTCTTTTGAACTCACGAAGAAGAATCCTTCGTCTGTGATTGGTTAGAATCATCCAATCAGCGTGAGGTAAGCAAACATCGTTTGAACCAGAGCGGCGCTGCAGCGGTTTGGTGAGGGACTTTTTAATGTTGTTTTTGACAGTTAACAAGGATCAAATCGAAAACGGAATAGTCAAAGTATGTTCACGTCTGTAAACCTCCGTCAATAAGCGCCGATTGAAAGGCAGGTCAACATGGTTTCCGGTCTCCCAAGTAACGTGTCCAAGCTAGCGCGAGTTTAGCCTCGAGCATAACGTTACTAACGTCACTTTGACCTCTCAACGTATAGCTTTAGCTGGCAATGTTTTTTTTCACGCTGTGCATGTTCCCTGCGATTACCTGCGCTCCTTCTGAGATATTGCAACATAATGTGTTTTCCGCCTTTATAAAGCAGTCAAACAGCGTGATCATATTAGGCTGTTCGAGATGAGCCAGTTCTGTGACTTCCTGTCAGCCTAAAACTGTCCGACTTAATCGCAGTTTTTTGTCAACGCCTCCTGCTGCGGCCGCCTGCTCTCGTCTGGATTCCAGAGATTTAAGCTCTTTTGAACTAGCCTAATGTGTGGTTGACATCGCATGGTCGTGGCTTTATCTTCATAATGAACAAAACATTTTGTGTTTTGAATTGTATTTTGTACCCACTTGCTATTTTTACTAACTAGTCTAGTCTAGATTTTTTTTACACTAACATAAACCAGTTGTAAAGCCAGTTTGGTGTCAGAGCTGGCAATAATTGTGACATTTTTGTGTTGTAACAACATCATCTGGTCATATACAAGCAAAAATATATGTTGTGCTAATTATATCGCTGCAGGCTTGGAGGATCGGAGCTGACGGGTGGAAAATGTCTTTAAATGGTTCGGCAGCTCCTGTGTTCTGGCTCAAGGATGAGTGCTTTCCAGATGTTTCCCTACTTGATGATACATGCGGTTCACCTTTTCCTGGCAGCATGCCTGCTACACCTGTAACAGCCGGACCTATAAACAGCAGGTTTACCTCTCTCCAGCCTTCCCAGTTGAGTTTCTCCACCGATTTAAACACCACTGCTCAAATACCCTGCACTCAGTTAAAGTCCCGGGATCTTCTCAAATCTAAATTAAGCAGCCCTAAAGTGGAGAGTCAGACTTTTAATGCTAAACCTTCAAGACAGACTGGCCCAGAAACGTCGGAAACAAGCTCAAGTCACGATGCTCAAGAAAACAATTCTGAAGTGCACTCTCAACATAATAGGACAGAAAATACCGACCCAGATGAGAAGATGGTTGATCTATCTGAGAATATGTTTGCTGGTATGCGCTGGATGGATGGCCGATTCTGCCCAGAAATTACTCTCCTTGATCTCACACGTGAATCAGAGGTATCGCATGAAGGAGAATTGTCTTCTATGGAGGTCACACAGGAAAATATTTTTGAAAATCGTAGGCCTTCACTGGAGCCCAGTGACTCAAACATGGTAAAGATTCAAACATCAGCTGAAGAAACATTTGATACTCTTTCTTCAGATGTCACTCCCAACATAAATGACTCGAGTGCTGTGTCTGTTCAGTGTGCTGCATCACAGTTCTCAACTTCTGACTGCAACACCAGTTCAAAGAATGTCACTTTGGAGCTTCATGGTGAACCTCTGGTGACCTTGAGTGCTGCGGAAGCTAACAATGAAGAGCCGCTTACCAGCCTTGATGCTGAGTTGAGTAGCAAGAAGACACGACCAAGCCTAGAAACATCTGGGTCTTTGAACAGCATGCTAACCTCTCCCCAGTCCTCCCAGTTGAATTTCTCCCCCGATTTAAGCATCACTGATCCAATACCCTGCCCTATGAATACGACACTGGATCTTCCCCCATCTAATGAAAAATGTCCTAAAGCGGAGAGTAAGGCTACAGATCAGGCTACTTCATTCTCGAAGAACACAACTGAAACTTCCCTCGTTATGACTGAAACTTTCTCAGATGTGAAGGCAACCGGTCCTTCTGATATGCAGAACGTCACTATTGATAGACACAGTCTTCACAAATCTAGCAGCAATACTTTTTTAGGGGATGCGGTTGCTGCAATCGTTTGCCTCCAAAACAACACTTTCGATGCTAAACCCAAGCAGAATGACACAATATCCTTTTCTGAAACAAGTTCAAGTGACAGTTGCCGTAACACTTTCGACAATTCCACTCCTCACCTCTGTAATGCAACAAGTAGCCCTAACGAAATAAATTCTGAAGCCCAAACTTCAGATCATAAAGGAACATTTTCTAATACCAAGATGGTTGACACCCCTGAGAGTACGTTTGAAGTTAATCCAGCTGTTGAGGTGGCTTCTGGAGTTGGCCAATATGAGACTATGGATCGATCAAAGTCAGGTCTTCCTTTGACAGATGGTCTCTCTGACACTCCGGGCCATCAAAACATGGATGTGAAGAATAACAAAGCAAACTCATTCAATTTGGATGAAAGTCTAGATTTAAGAGCAGACCATGTGTCCACATCAACACCAATGACTACCAGTAGCATTGTAAGCATCAGCATACAGCAAACGTACCGGAACAAAACCATTATGGGACAGAAAAGGCTGTATGGGGACGGTGCCAGTAAGCCAGATAGTCAGTTCCCATCAGATGTACCATCAAACATCGCCTGTGAACGAAAAACGTTCTTGGCACATCCAGCTGCTAAATCCCTTCTGCCTCCTTCGAGAGCTGCATCCCAGCTGTTGAGATACAAGCCAGCCTCCACCACACTTTCAGGAAGGTTTGATGCGTTGACATCAAGCCTGCCCATGACGAGGCAAAGAACCCAAGCTTTGAGAAACTCTGCTGTTCCAAATGCTCCCCAGGTAAAATGAATTATTTTCTTGTAAACCATGAAGTGTACAAAAGAGTGACAGCAGATTATGTTTAAGGAAATTGATTAAGTGAACTCAATTGACAATGTCCGTTACAACCAAACCCACTTTTTTTTCATGAGCAAAACCAGAAGACAAGCATTAACTGTATGTACTGATGTCTGTTGATGACTATTCCTCTGTTCTTGTGTATTTAAGACCTCGGGAATACCCTGCTTTTCTAAGTTGCGCCCTTCAACAACAGGTAGGTGGTGTGTTTATTATTTTTAGAAATGGCTTCGTGGGTTGCAGTTGTATGCTTCATACATCTTGATGAGAAGGGAAAGATCTTTGCACTTTATGAGCAAATGTTACAATTTGTGAAGTGTTATTTTTAGACAAAGAACTCAGTGTTTTTGGTCTTGCTCTACAAACGTATGTCATTTCTATGCAGTTGTATTTCTGAGCCACGATAGTAAACGGTGAACAAACAAAAAGGAATTGCTAGCAAGACAATGAATTAACATGAATTTCAATGTAATAGTATGTTTTTCCCCCTTTTTTTAAACACAAGCAGCTACTAACCTGAGGTCCCCTAGGACAACGACTTCACACACACGGCAATCCCTATCTCAAAATGTATTGCCAGTGACAAAAAGAAAGAGAATAGGTAAAAATGCATTCAGTTCTTTAACTTTCTGACTTTATTTCTAAATTACTTACCGGTTCTTTATTGCATGCTTTCAGATGCTGCAGTGGCAGCCAGTACTGCTGCTGAAACCTCTGGCAATGCTGTTAGCAGACCCAGAGCCCTGAAACAGCCTGCGAGCAGCCATAGAGCTCTGCTCACGAAAACAAAAGGCCAAGGTAAGCTGAGGGAATGCACGGCTAAGGCCACTGGAGGTTGTTTGGGTCTAATTAAATCCAACATCTGAGCCTAATAACCTATTTGGTATATTATCAAATGGACCTGTTTGTGAGGCTATAGGCTGAACATCTGCATATCAAGTTGTGGTTACGATTAATTTGACAACAACTAATGAAGGTTTAATGTTTGTGGATGCTTCAAAAGTTTTGTTTACATCAATAGTGTCAGTTAAATAAATTATAAACATACTTTTGATGCATCATAATCTGCTTATTGTACTCTTAAATTATAGTAATACACACAGTAATCATATTATCATGATGATGCATTATAAGTGTAATGCATTATACAATACATGGGCGTGATAGAAAGTGATAATCTCAAACTGGTAACTGTGGATAATAGCAGAAGTAATGTAGGGAAGTTATATATCAGGTAGCCACATTCAGTTATCCAAGTTTTATATACAGACAATAAAAAGCAGACCTGTCCTCAGTAATGTAATGATTAAAATTGTGTTGCAGATTGCGCCAACTGTGTCATGCTTGAACGGAGACTCAAAATGCAATCCGCAGAAATACGGAAACTCAAAGAAGGTAAGTCTAGTTACTGTGGTTTTATCTATAATAAAGTGTATTAATAATGACTTTGAAAACAACATTCTCCAATGTTCAAGAATTGAAAAAATATCAGTGCCTTTTACAATCCCTCTGGTCACTTTTTCTGTATCAAATAGTTGCCTCAGTAATGACCTCAGATGGGTATAGGTGGACTCTGTCCCAGGTTGGTTATAGCAGAGTTGCACTTGGTTTAGATTATGTTGTTGCAGATTAATATATTGTTCTTACTTCCAAACTGAGGATTTTTAGATGAATAAAGTATTTAACTCATTTGTTTGGATGCAATAGTTGGGCTATTAGGCAATGTCATACCTGTAACACGGTTAAGCACTGTTCAACCCAAACTTCCATTAGTAAACCTAAAAATCCCATCTTGTCCTCTTGGTGTTTCTTTGGTTTGGTCTTATAAATATGTCAAGCTCCCACTTACAATTATTATAGATTGTCCCATGTTTACAATTGTTATTAATGCAACTATCCATTTTTTTTCCAGAGCTGCTGAAGAAAAAGGACAAGGCTTTTAAAAATGAAAAACAAGTTTGAGTCCTCAACGGTCATCCCTATTACAGCTCATTGTAAATAACTGTGTATAAGAAACTACTGTACCAGCATGCAGGAATGATCATATCGATCATGTTTAGTTTTAGTGTGTGTGTGTGTGTGTGTGTGTGTGTGTGTGTGTGTGTGTGTGTGTGTGTGTGTGTGTGTGTGTGTGTGTGTGTGTGTGTGTGTGTGTGTGTGTGTGTGTGTGTGTGTGTGTGTGTGTGGTGTGTGTGTGTGTGTGTGGTGTGTGTGTCGTTGCAATTCTACTTTGACGAATTGGATAATTATATTCCAATTACATTCACTTATTCCAATTATTAACAGCCCTGTTATTCTAACCCTGAATAATAGGTGAATATATTGTGTGTGTGTGTTGCAATGTCAAAACACTGATAATATAGCATTTCAGTACTTGCCATTTGTGTATATTTTAATGACAAAATAAAACCTAAGCTTCTTAGACTTTCATATGGATTTGAATTAAAAAATGTGTGAATTATCAGAAGAGTTGATTGTGCTTTGTTTATTAATACCATCTCGTTTACAAATCTCTGACTTTATACATATTAGATTCACGTTTTTACGTCTGGTGAACTTTACGTTTCCCCCGCTGGGTGGCAACATAACGTTAACCTCGGCCTGTTGCTGTCGTCCCTCTGCCGTA
Source organism: Clinocottus analis (assembly GCF_023055335.1). NCBI lineage: Eukaryota > Metazoa > Chordata > Actinopteri > Perciformes > Cottidae > Clinocottus > Clinocottus analis. The sequence continues at coordinate 8,066,120 of NW_027175920.1, read as the reverse complement.
AACCACCCCTGTGCTCTGCCGTAAACCACCCCTGTCCGTGCTTCCTCGCGCAAGGCTACTTCCTTTCCTGACGCAAGCGCCCGGCGAGGCTGTTAGCACGCCTTTATTTGTAGCCGTTTTACCGCAAAACTGGATTTCAAAACGATTCCAGTAAGGCAGACACACCGCAAGATAACTTTCACAAGGACGTAGGTGAGCATGTCTCAATGTTTTATTAAATGACGGGCGATTTAACTTCGCTTTTATGTTATTTAAGGTAACAGGCTACACACGCGAGGAGGCCCCTTGCCCTATAAATCGTTAGCTTAGCAACAACCGCCGCGCCACGTTAGTGTTCGCGTTGTAGCATCAGATGGAAATCTCGTTAATTTAAAGTCTACGGTCTCTGGGTTTAAATCAAACTAAAACGTACCGTACAAAACTTGTAGCTGCAACCAAATGTTAATGTTAAGTTTAATTGACTACTTGTAATCCACATGTCAGCACAAAACGGCGACTGTTGTCGTTGCTTATATCAGATCATAGAGGGACAGACTTTACCATTTGTCTGAAAACTGCATAACTTTTGAACTAACGTGAAATCTGTTTGTATGTCAGTTCTTTCTTGAATGATCTGTTGTCCATTATTGAAACAATACAAGCGAACACTAGTTTCTTAGTGGCTAGTTCTAATCGTGTGTGTGTGTGCGCGCGCGTGTGTGTTTGTGTGTGATGTATATCTCGCACCAGCAACAAACTGAATTGTCCTTGTCTTAAGATGAGCACAGCACATTTTTAGGAAATTTAGTTTTCATGCAGATCTGACAAGTAATAGAAAGCTAAGCGTATCATGCAGCACATATTTTTAAAATATCAGGTGCAATTTTGTTTATTATTCCTCACATATCTTAATTGTGTCTTCACAGATTGACCACTTCGTTCAGCAATGTCTCGTTTCTTTGCCACCGGGTCTGACAGCGAGTCAGAGGAGTCCTCATCTGCTGATGAGATCACTCCTAAAGCACCCGGAGGAACTTACAAGCAGTTAGTAAAATTTACAATGAAACCTATCATCAAGACTTAGATTTTACTTTTTGTAGAAATCTCACACACTTGTATTGTTTTCACAGGTCGTTGCTTCATAGTGATGATGAGGAGGACACTAAGAGAGTGGTGCGCAGCGCAAAAGACAAAAGGTTGGTGTGGTATCTTTTTAAGCAGCTTATCTTAAAAACTGTACAGATGCTCTTATCAGGTTTTGGTGTGTAATCATTCTTGTGTCTCTTAGGTTTGAGGAGTTGACCAACCTTATCAAGACAATCCGAAATGCCATGAAGATTCGCGACATGTCCAAATGTCTGGAGGAGTTTGAGCAGTTATGTCGAGCCTTCCTCAAAAGCAAGACTATAGTGGACAAAGAGGGTGTTCCCCCGTTCTATATCCGTCTTCTTGCCGACTTGGAGGACTACCTGAACCAGGTCAGTAGCTCAAAGTGAAACCACAACTCGAAAAATACCAACACTGTAATTTAACAATTTTTTGCTTTGCCTGCTGCAAACCAAGTCTGTTATCCTTGATTCCCAGTCCGACACAATTCCTATAAAAGTCCCCACTTTTCCAGTGTAATAGAAATAATCAACATTATTTTCTTTCCAGCTTTGGGAGGACAAAGAGGGCAAGAAGAAGATGAACAAAAACAACGCAAAAGCCCTCAGTACACTACGTCAGAAGATCCGCAAGTACAACAGAGATTACGAAACAGAAGTGGCTGCATACAAGGAGGTAAATCAGGAAACTGTCAGTGGTTCTAAATGTTGCTAGTTCTGGAATTTTAACTACATTTCTATAATGAAGTTAAAGGTTGAAGGCTTATGAAATGTGTAACATGGATCTGTGTGTGATAAAGGAAAAGAAAAGCCCTTGCCTATCATGCATTGTCACCACAGGTGCCGACCAAGCGGCTCAGTGTCCACCTTTCAGACTGTGGCGTTACTGGGAAGCTTTTGTGTGTGAAAGGTGGAAGTAAAATCGTATTGTCTTCTCTTCCTCTCTGTCAGAACCCACTGCAGTCTGCCGATGAAGAGGAGGAGAAGGAGGCAGGGGATTCTGGTAAGCTTGTTGTATGCACAGGTCATGTAATTAATTGTATCAATGTGAAAAAAATGAGTACAGTTTTATGAATCAATATTGTATTTGATCACAGGATCAACAGAAGTAGAATTATTTACAAATAGTGTTACAAACAATAGCGTTTACAAATTCCACTGAGAGAGTCTTAATTTACCAAAAGATAAAATCTTATTTTGAATTTACCACATATTAACCTTTTTTCATTCTGTGATTATTGCTGCTGCAAACATTAAAAAGTATGCCTGTATCACAGTTTTGAATGTTTAGACCTCATAATGATTAAATTGAATAAGTGCTCATCTCAAAATTCATCTGTACTTTTGTTATTCAAGGTTCCTCTTCTGATAGCAAGGGGGAGGATGGGGAAGATGGAGTGTCAGCCAAGGCCTTCCTGAAGAAAAAGCCGGAGTCTGTCCCTGATGCCAGCAAGTTCCTCAAGTCTGCTAAAGGATCCGGGGTAAGAGGCCAGCAAACCATATAAGAAGCGCTGCAGAGAAAGAACAATGAGTATTCTGCTGCAACATTTCTGATTCTAATGTGCTGTTTTTTTCTCCCTTGACAGGATGAGTCTTCTTCTAGTAGTGATGATGATGATGATGGAGACTGGGGCTCAGACACTGTTGACAGTGGCAGTGAGAGCTCAGATGATGGGGAGGAAAAGAGCGCTTCCCTGGCTGTGGTCTTCCTCAAGAAGTGAGTCTTCCTCTCTGCGTGGTTCTTCGTTGATACTTAAGACTTTTTGTTTTTTAAAGTATGTAGTGCCTGAGTATTGATTTGTTTTTTGACTGACAATTGTTCTCTTAATTTGATAATGTAAGTGCTTAACATATTTGGTAGATCTTTGCTTTTATTCATTGAAAATCAACAATTTAAAAGTAATCTGCAGTAATTTTTCCAAAATACAACATATAGACTAAAATAAAAAATAATCCCTCTATTTCATCACCTGTGACCCACTATAAGTGTTTGGTGTTGGTGTTTGGATTCTGCCATCTGCCTGTATTTTCTCTTGTTTTTATAGTTTGCTATGTTCTGAATGTTTCTGTGAGTCAGCAAGTGGAGCTCCAGCTAATGATAGTGTGCATGGTGTGCTTTGAATGCACTGTATGCAGCCCTATTAGGATCAAAATAAGATCAAGCTGTTATCATCACGGTGTCATGTATGTATACTTACCACCACACGCTCTGTCTCTGTCTTTAGGGCCCATGAGAGTGAGAAGTCCAGTGAAAAGAAGCTTGGGAAGAAGAAGAAACCCAAGAAAAAAGAGCGCCTTGAGGAGGAGGCTGAGGAGGAAGGCGCCGAGGAGGCCGAGGGAGGCTGGAAGAAAGTGAAAAGCGGTGCCCCAATGGTACAGGCACAAGAGATTAAGATTTCTCTTTTTATTACTTGTTTCTGCTACCAACATTGCTGATGATGAAAAAACAATACATGTATGCACTCTTTCATATTTGCTTTTGGCATAATGCCATATAATGTATTTTAACACAGTTTTCAGTATGTCAATTTCTATGATGCATGCTTTATTCAGGAAAAACCCAAGATGTTTGCCAAGGGCACAGAGATCAACGTACCAGTGGTGGTGAAGAAGCTGAATGAAATTCTGCAAGCAAGAGGCAAAAAGGGCACTGACAGGTAACATAGCATCATTCACTAAAGCTCCACTTCAGTAAAAAATATGACTACACACATCTTTCATAATAATTATACTCTTTAAAAAGAAAGTGCCAAGTAGGAGCCTTTCTTATACTCTTGCATATATGCTATTTGTCCTTGCAAGTGTTATATATCACAATGAATGAAAAGGCTTCGCACAAGTGACTCATACAATAATGTTAATCAGTGCAGAACATATTAAAAGTTAATGTAACTATTGAAATGATGGCAATTTCACCCCTTTTTCTCTCCCTCTAACAGGGCTGCCCAGATAGAACTTCTCCATGCGCTGGCAAACATCGCTGCTGAGAATAACTTGGGCCAAGGTGTCCTGGTCAAGATTAAGTTCAACATCATCGCCTCTCTGTATGACTACAACCCCAATTTGGCAGCATTTATGAAGGTAGGCATCATTCTTTCTAAATGTTGAATTCAGAATTTGTACCTATTAGAAGTTAAACAGTTTAGTGTTGTTAAAATTCCTTAAAGATCCAATGTCCATGTTTGTTTTATATTGATAATAAAAGAAACATTGACATTTATTAAAGTATTTTATGTGTAAATGATGTTGAATGCTTTAATGCAAAACAGTGTCAGATCTCTGACCGTGGTGTTTTTAAATTAATTGTTCTGACTCTTCGTCCTAAGCCCGATATGTGGAAGAAGTGCCTGGAATGTATAGATGAGCTGCTGGACATCCTGTTTGAACACAGCGACATCTTCATCGGGGAGAACATTGCAGAGGACAGCGAGAGTCTGATTATCTCAGACCAGGTATCCCATTTTCTTTTCTTTTACAATTCTGGTCTTCTTGGGTGGCGCTTGTGTCCATGATCTGCATGTTATGAGCATTGTCCGCATTATATAAATTGATGGGGAGTTGTCATTTGTCCTAAACTTACATGGAAATGGTTTACCTTTTGCACAACCTGCAGTCTTTTTCAGGTTGTCTTGTAAGCCCAGAGAGAGGACGGTGTCGCAATAAAAAATTATATGTATTGCTTTATTTGTGTGTGTTTGTCAGCCATTCAGGGTCCGTGGGTGCATTTTAACGTTGGTAGAGAGGATGGATGAAGAATTTACCAAGATCATGCAGAACACTGATCCCCATTCACAAGGTGAGCTATACCAGAAAACAGACAAGTTACATTTTTAATTGAGTATCATTATTTTAGATGTGAAAATAAATCGAAGTATTAGAAAATGATGTTGTAGGAATGCCTCAAGGGCATTTCTGCATCACGTGATGTTTTTTTAAATCTTTCTAGTTTCTTCTCCACTTTTTCTCCAGAATATGTTGACAATCTGAAAGACGAGGGACACGTTTGTGGCATCATTGATAGGCTGCTTGACTACATGGAGAACAAGGGCAGCACAGAGGAGATTTGCCGCATCTACCTTCGTAGAATCATGCACACCTACTACAAGTTTGACTATAAGGCTCACCGGCGCAGCCTGGGCCTTCAGGACGAGCCCAAGGATGAGTCCAAGGATGAGTCCAAGGACGAGCCCAAGGTAGAGTCTAAGAACGAGCCCAAGGTAGAGTTCAAGAACGAGCCCAAGGAAGTGTCTAACGACGAGCCCAAGGAAGTGTCTAACGACGAGCCCAAGGAAGTGTCTAACGACGAGCCCAAGGAAGTGTCTAACGCCGAGCCCAAGGAAGTGTCTAACGCCGAGCCCAAGGAAGTGTCTAACGCCGAGCCCAAGGAAGTGTCTAACGACGAGCCCAAGGAAGTGTCTAACGACGAGCCCAAGGAAGTGTCTAACGACGAGCCCAAGGAAGTGTCTAACGACGAGTCCAAGGGAGAATCCAAGGTGAGAGAGGCACTTGTGTCCTTGTTTTGTGTGTGACAGAAGGACACTTATCTTGCATTACTATATTAGCAAGAAAGAGAGCAAAGTTTGTTTTCCTGGCAGACGTAATGTATGTGTTTTTAAAGTGTTTGCCTTGAGAAGAGCAGTTGTCGCTGTAAATTTATTAATGAGTATGAGGTGCTAAAATGTGTCTCTGTCTGTCATTTAGTCCGAGCAGGACCAGGGAGAAAGCGAGGGGGAGGACAGCGCTGTGATCATGGACCGTCTCTGCAAGTTCATCTACTCCAAAGATCGCACCGACCGTATCCGTACCTGCGCCATCCTCTGCCACATCTACCACCACGCTCTGCATTCACGCTGGTACCAGGCCCGTGACCTGATGCTCATGAGCCATCTGCAGGACAACATCCAGCACGCTGATCCACCCGTACAGGTAGGCAAAATGCATTCATTGAGGGTTCATATGTTTTCTTTTGTAGCTTTGCATTTAAGTAATTTTTTTCCTCTCGTCTAGATCCTATACAACAGAACCATGGTGCAACTTGGCATTTGCGCATTTAGGCAGGGCATGATTAAAGATGCCCACAACGCCCTGTTGGACATCCAGTCCTCTGGCCGAGCGAAGGAGCTCCTAGGTCAGGGTTTGCTCATGAGGAACATGCAGGAGAGGAATGCAGAGCAGGAAAAGATTGAAAAGAGAAGACAAGTAAGTCTTGCATGAGCAGTTACCTTCAAGGCTGAATTATACTTCTGCAACTCCAACTACGGCTGGCCACGCAGTCGGATTGACAGACTCGTTTTGATTTTTAGTTCTACTGCGTTTTCCATACTCCAGAACAGCAGGTGGCGCAACGACTGTTTAGAGTCGACATGCACACCGACGTTCACAGGTATCTCCCTCAAGGAATTTATACTCCGTCAGACGGGTTTTCTAAATGCTGATATTTGTGGACCTCTTCAGCCAAACGTTCTTCAACGGGATCCATTGTTCGTGTTTCTCCTATGGCTTTTAAAAACAGCGATATAATGCTATGAAACCGGAAATGAGAGACTCAGAAAGGATGTGGTTAGCGGACCAATCACAGCCTTCCGGGCTGCGGACGGCTCGCGTAGCTTTGACGGATAGTCAGAAATTTGGGGTGACACACGCAAGCACGTAAAATGGACGATTTGACCACGCAAGGTCGGCCATGCGTGTCTTGCGTGCTTGCGTCTCTGCGTACAACCCGAGTATAAATCAGCCTTCAGGCTAAGATCATGTTGGTTTTTCCTGTTGATAACCTGTTGGTTTTAATCTGGCTTTGCTGACAAAGTTACATCTGAATTTCTGTTAAGTCCATGTCGCCCAGGCTCAAGGGGGAGGGCAATGTCAGCCTGTGATTTGGTCAATAACTTCAGTTCAAATTGAAGACCTTGTCATAGCATTGCCTTGACCTTCGTTACAGGTGCCATTCCACATGCACATCAACCTGGAGCTGCTGGAGTGTGTGTACCTGGTGTCAGCCATGCTGTTGGAAATCCCCTACATGGCCGCGCATGAGTTTGATGCGCGCCGCAGGATGATCAGCAAGCAGTTCCATCATCAGCTCAGGGTGGGAGAGAGACAGCCATTGCTCGGTACGCAACATATTCCCTAACAACTTGTTACACCACAACGTTTAATCCATATAAAAAATAACTGTAGCTCTCTTCGTTCTTAGGACCCCCAGAGAGCATGAGGGAGCATGTGGTGGCAGCCAGCAAGTCCATGAAGATGGGAGACTGGCGTACCTGCCACTCATTCATCATCAATGAGAAGATGAACAGTAAAGTCTGGGACCTGTTTCCCGAGACGCAGCGAGTGCGCAAAATGCTTGTGAGGTTAGCATCCACCGTTCTAACCATGTGCTTAATTGATTTATGTATTATCTTTTAAATATTAAAGGGACTTAATTTGCTTCATATCAATTTAATCATTGTGCTTCCCAACGTAATTTCAACTTTCTTGGTTGTTGCCTTTTTATAGGAAGATCCAAGAAGAGTCACTGAGGACTTATCTGTTCACCTACAGCAGTGTATACGACTCCATCAGGTAAGCGCATGATGCCCCTGCAGTCACAGCTAAAGTATTGGTTTGTGTGGATCACTCTGCTTACAGCTAAAGCCCAAGTTTATATCCACTGGGACCAGAATTGTTTCTAATCCGCTGGTGCACTCCCTTCTAGTGTTAGTACGTAGTCATAAAAGATCAAGCGATGCTCAATTTAATCTCTATGAGAATTTGTATTGAGGGGAAAAAATAGTGATACGATGTCTGTCTGTCCTCCAGCATGGGGACGCTGTCTGACATGTTTGAGTTGGAGATACCTACAGTTCACAGCATCATTAGCAAGATGATCATCAACGAGGAGCTGATGGTGAGCTTCCATTGCATCTTTACGTGCATTCACTTTGTTTTATTTGCGCTTTTTATTGTGTTCTAAATGTTTTCTTTCCTCTTGCCAACAGGCGTCGCTCGACCAGCCCACACAGACCGTGGTGATGCACCGCACAGAGCCCACCTCCCTGCAGAACATGGCCCTGCAGCTGGCTGAGAAACTTGGCAGCTTGGTGGAGAACAATGAGCGTGTCTTCGACCTCAAGCAAGGCATCTATGGAGGATACTTCAACAGAGGTGAGTTTGGATAACTGTATGAAATGTATACCATATATGCGTACATGTTGTGTACACATCAATTACCGGTTCTTATCATTATGGGTTGAAAACACATGGAAACAATGATGACGTGTTCTTTGCATTACAGATCAGAAAGGTGGCTACCAACAGAACAAATCTTACAACAGAGGTATGTTACTCCATTTAAACTGTAACTAACCTTGAATAAATGTAAGGTCACTGGTTGGGTTCTGTCCGAACAGGAAAAGTTCATTGTGGTTTCTTACGGCTCCACTGGAAGGCGCAGTGAAACACCTTCTGTCATAGAGACGGGAGATATAATATATGTAATATTGAAGCTATTTGACCATCAAACAGCTCTGAAGAAGCCTACTCGCAGCTATGGCTAATTTTAAATAGTTTAATTTGGAATTGCGTGCAAACCATTAAATCAATGTCGGATTAGGTGAATTGCTTGTTGTCATTAAATCCTGACATGTAGACACTTGATGATTGTCTTTTTCTCTTTCCGTGTTTACAGATCAGAAAGGTGGTTACCAGCAGAATAGGGGCGGCTACAATCGAGGCGGCTACAGAAATCAAAACTACCAAAATCACCAGGACGGTCACCAAAACCACCAGGGCGGCCATGGGGGCGGTTACCAGGGCGGCCATGGGGGCGGTTACAAGGGCGGCCACGGCGGAGGTTACCAGGGCGGACACCAGAACCACAGCGGAGGTTACCAGGGCGGACACCAAAACCACGGCGGCGGTTATCAGGGCGGACACCAGAGCAACTACTGAGCTTGAAACATGCGGCTTTCAGTCTCTCCAGCTGAACGACTCTTCATTCCATGACCGTAACACCAATCTAGGTTTCTGTGCTCAACACTTTGCTTTGGGCTTTTTCCTTCATTTGACTCAAAACCGCTTACAGTTGATGATGAAACGGCTGAATATTTTTGCAGCAAAAGCCCTTCCCACTGCAACTGAGTGTAGTATTTCAGTACGGCCAACTTCTTTGGACAAAAGAGTTTTCAAGTTATCATTGCTAGTAGAAAATTATATAATAAAGGCATTGCAGTGGGACTGGCTTATGGCTGTAAGTTTAGTGCCAGATGTTTCAAGTATTGTTGACTTATCTAATAAACAATTACAACAAGTACATGTGTGTTTTGTTTTTATTTTTATATGAATTTAATTCAAGGACCATGTTAAAGCAGGAAACAAAGAGATGTAGAGTTAAATTCTTCCACACTGTCAGTGAAAATCATTAACATTAAGGCTCAATGATTATAGTGGACGGAGTCTGTATAAATTGAATTTGCAAATAAATATGGGTCTTTAAGACTTCAATGTCTAATCCACCCATTTTGATTGAAGGTGTGAAGGGCTTTCCCTCTTCGCAGTGGCCTAATGGCTGCCTCGCCTCAGGCCCAGTCTCCTGTAGAGCTCTTGCCTCAGCAGGTCCCTCTCTTTGCGAATTCCCTGCAATACGATGCGATTCTCCTGAGCCCGACGCACCAGGTAGGGTAGCGTGTCATCCACTGAGCCGTATGGCACTGACTTGTATACTGCATAACCCTCCTTCGCTGCAGGGAAGAGGAGAGGGTGTTTTAGCATTGCATTCATGCGCAGAGTATTTTAAATGAAGAGGTGGTCGGAGCAGCTGGCTGACAGCTGGACGTTTGCAAGTTCAGTCCTTCAACTGTAGTTGAAAAAGACAAGCAGGAGCTCTTGCAGAAAGTGTGATTGTAAAGAATGCCAGTTGAGGCAAGGCTCACCCAGTGTGAGGGAGACATGATCACACATGCCCAGAAGCTGGCCGAAACACACTGAGCCTCCATCATTGTCCATCCCCAACTCCTCCATTCTGAAGATGACATACACAATAGCTGCATCATGTCCTGCAGCAGGATTAGAAGAGGACTCATAATAACATTGTCAGGGGGTTTCATGCAACTTTTTTGGATGTGAAATCTGTGGAGAGGAAGGAAGCAGAAAAACTAATTCATGCCACAAAGTTCACGCGCAGTATTTTCATATCACGTGGTCTAACCGTTTGGCGGCTCGTCTCACGGACTCCTCGTTGTGAGTGGCGACTATGATCCTGTAGCGCTCGGGTTTCTGCAAGATGGCTTCCAGCATCACATCCAGTGAGCCGTTGTAACTGCACAAACACACGAACATTAAATAGATCAGACGTGTGGGAATCAAGTTAAGTGTCATAAACGATCATCGTATTTGCAACAGAGTCTTGCAGAGATGAAGTGTTTTTGTAGGCCAAACTGGAAGTTTGCGTCACGTGACGAAAAGCCTTTGGCTTGTTTCTGATATATTTTATGCTAGAGAACACAACTTTGAACATCTCTTAAACTTGTGTTAACCACAGACCTTAATTCAGGCATCTAACCCAATACCCATTACAAAAAGACTTTCAGACGAGGAAACCAGAAGTTTACTCAATGCAACAGACACAGCTATTGCTCCTGATTAAAAGCTTTATGTTCATTGATACCACTGATGAAACTCAGACGAGTGCTAGTTTTTTGCTTTATCTGGGATGCCTGGTTGTGAGTAATGGCCACTTCTTCTTTTCCACCTGTCATTGGTGTCCTCCCAGCTCTGGTGGACGGGGTCCAGACGACCCTCTTTCTCCGCCAGCTTCCTCTCTTTGTCCATGTAGGCTCCTCGTACCAGCTTGACCCCCAGACAGAAACCCTCATCCTTTGAAAGCCGCAGAGCTTCTAACAGGAGAGATCTTGACTCCTGGAAGACAGACAGTGAGGGGAAAATCACTTAATGTAAGAACATCTCTAGTCTTATTAACTACGGTATTCAGTCCAATTTTAAATTCTTCTTTTTTACATTTGTAAAAAATGAAAAGAAAACAAATCATATTTGCCTTGAGGTAACACTGATATGTGTTCCAAATCCAGGCACCATCTTTGTTGAACTTCTTCATCATAGCCATGGTGACAAGAGAGAGGGCGGGATTCATGTAGGTGTACTCTGCATCAACCAGGACTCTGACTTTGTTCACGCTTGCCTAAAAAAGCACAAAGGATTTCTAAAATGAAGTTAATTGCAAAACAATGTCAGTTCGATGCAGTTCTTCCATGAACTTCCCTTCACATGTACCTCTGCTATTGTGTTGAGTCTCTGCAGGCCACAGAGAAAATGGGCAACTTCACTTTCATTTAAACCAGGAAATTCGATTGGCTGAAAGAGGCAGTTTCAGACAAAAGGTCAGAGGTCATGTAACATTTAATTGAACAGAATCATCTTTATCAACTCTGTAAATCTTCATACAAAAGGTCAGAGGTCTTTTGTATAAACTTAGGCAAAAGGAAAGTATCTGACCTCTCCATCCATTGCTCTGACAAGAAGATTCAGGTCATACGGGTGTCGGGTGATGAGGGTTGTGAGTTTCACCTTTACACAAGCAGAGAGAAAGACATAATAAGTCTCCACAAATTCCAAGTATGAACTGGAACAGGCCTGGAAACTAACCACTAAAGTGTGTGTTCTTATCTTTTTTTCCCATATATTTGAACTAAATTTAGTTACTGTTTGAAGTAAAAAAACCTGGGAATATCCCAAATGGTTTTCTTTACCAAAATAGTCCAAAAGCTTATCAGTGTACCTCCCCCTCCTCCTTTATTGAAAGAGGCAGTACATGAAAACTGACATTTCTTCCATAACATCTAATATCCAGTAAATATTACAGTAGTAGTTTAGTTGAAAATGGCTTGGAGAAGTAATTTCGTTGCAACGATATGAACTTACACACAGCTCCGGGCTGAGCAGAGCTGTGATCTTCAGCTGCATCATCGGGTCTTTGCTCCAGGCATTGCTGTGTGATATCCGCACACATTCCAACATGGCCTCCATGTTGTCGTCGTATCTATTCTCACTGGTGGTGACGAAAAAAGCAATAACTTTTTAACACTTCACTTTCACTTTTAAAACACCTGTGTGAACTTGTAAATGTGGGTTTCTAGTAGAATGAGGTGCAATATGTCAAACTGGGAGCCTTTTTAAATCAGCACTGAATTTGCAATAATAACATTATTATTATTACACCCGGCTCTCTTTTATTCAAACCCACCAAAGCTTGGTTCATGTGTAACCCCATTAATGTGAGCTAAGTCAGTCTAATTGCCCAAAAGAGGAGCATATTTAAGAATAACCAGAGCATCTCAACTGTTTCTTCTATCATCTATTTTTGTCTTTGAGGACACTTACAATGTGAAATGATGTTTATTTATTCATTTTTTTGCTGTTTGTTTCTATTTGGTGTGCTTTTCGATTTTGTCAAGCCTAAGCGCACAGAGCCATTCGAGATTTGTCGTACCCTGCGCTCTCTCCCAGATCTTCCTCGATTGGTACCGCCAGCATGGGCCTCAGTCCCAGCGAGCTCATCTTCTCCATGGATTGAGAGATCTCCTTCTCATTCTCACCGGCCACAAACTGGGCGTACACGGTGGGCCGCAGCAGAAAGGAGAACCCCCTCCTCCCCAGGAGGGAGCGTGCCACTGACAACAGCTGTAAGAAGCACGTACGTTTACTTGTAGTGTTTTTACAGTGTGGAATTGGTACTTTTATTTAAATGACGAATCAGAATACTTTCTCCACCACTCTCATTGTACATATTTGTCATGCATTCATAGTGCGCAATACAGAACTGTAAAAACAAGGAATCATAACAAGACAACACAGTCAATGCCTTGACAACATCCCTGTCAAGGAGAATATTACGAAGATCCATTCTTACCTTCCCACTGTTGTTGACAAGCACAGGGAAGGAACAGAGGTGGAAGATGCCCAGAGCGCGGAGCAGCTCACGCAAACTCTTCACCCTGAAGGCACTCGGCTCCTCAAAGGCCAGAGTCGCAGAGAGAAGGTCCGGCTGCTTGACCGCCACTGTCCTGGAGGCGCCAGTACCCAGCAGCCTCAGCGACAACACGCGAGGGAGTGACGGACGCAAGCGAGGCATCATCATCCCAGGAAAAGTATGTTTGTGTGTGTTTGTATCTCACTGGCTCAGCTTGCAGGTTGTGTCTCAAGGATTTGAAGTGAAGTATTAATATCTCTTTTTGTTGTGCTTTTGAGGTGTGCGTTGTTTGCTCACTGAGAAGACTGTGTCTGGAGAGTGTGTGTGTGTGTGTGTGTGTGTGTGTGTGTGTGTGTGTGTGTCAAAGAGACATGATCCCTCTGACTGCATAGTGAACATTGAATGATATTTGGTGTTTGAAACAAAGCAAAAACAAAACAGCATAAAGGAGACAGTACAAATTGAATTAGGTGTCTGTGAAGCTACCGAACATGTTTAAATTTGACAATAACATTGAAAAAAAGAACAAGTCTTTAAAATATGTCAGTATTTGAAAAACCTTACCCCACTTACCACAACTGACTCTCTGAAGACCTGAATGATGGAAATCTATGCAGATACAATTTGAAGTTTTGCGTGTGGTCCAGTAAAATCCATCCTCCCTTCATACGCTCACTGGTTAATGGATGACTAAAATCCAGCAAACATAAAGTTGACCCTTAGCATCAACCCACAAGCTTTTTTTTCTCCGTTTCTACAAAGTGGACTTTAAAGGTTCAATTTGTTGTTTAGAAAAAACATTTGTCATGTTGGATCCGTCATTTTTGCTCAAAGCTTTGGAATACATTTGGCTATAAAAGCCAACTCTCGTCTTCGATGAGGCGTTCAGATAGTAGCGCAATCAAAAAAAAAAGCAGGGTAGAATTCATCTGGTAGCATTTATAGTGATACAATAATTTTTGCCTTTTTAACAGTGAAACAGAGCTGCAGTTGTGGTCCTTAAAGGATATTGCAATAAGGATGTCTAAAAGTGGACATCGAACAGACGCTCCAGAGAGTTCAGTTCAGAGGGGTGTGGTGGTTAAACATGTTTTTCCAAAAAAGACCAAGCAAGGCAATCAGGAGAGAAAATGATTAACTGCTGCACATGGCAGTAGGCCCACTATCGAGGTCACTTCGGTCCAGACCTTGATATTTTTTAACTAAAGATAACTTCATTTTGGTGCCAACATTACTGACTGACCTAAATTGCTTGTGTTCATGTTTGTCTGCGTGAAAAGTGGAGGTGAAGCTTCTCATTTCTACAAAATATTTACTCAACACAGTGTTTTTTTAATTGTGTCCACAACTCGAGGAAACGAGGGAGCCAGTTGAAGCCTTGCAATCATTGCAATCTGATGATCCGGCCTGTCGGGAATCAAAGTGAAAGAGGACTTCTCTCTGAAGCAGTTTTGACAAAGAAACACACAGTCTGTGTAGATAAAAGGGATATTATCTAAGTATTTATTTCATCAAACAGAAGAGAGGTCAGAGCGTGTCATGGCTGATTTTGATATTTGTCTAAATGTTTTGCTGCAGTTCCAAAGAAAAGTTGGTCATTTTTGGTAATACCATCATTTACTTTCTTCCTAAGAAGATCAATACCACTTTCATATCTGTCCATTCAAATTGAAGCGAGGCCTATCAGTAGCATCTTGGGATAACATGCAGACCAGAAACAGCGGCACAGGTCTCATTCATTCATATGTTTTTCAGACTCAGGTGTAAAAACATCATGAGGTGGTTCTGTGGGACTTGCTGCTGGTTTCCTGGCAAGTCCCAGCACCTGTTGGTTATGGTTCAGCCATACGTCCCCTCCAATTACTGTTATATTTATAGTAGCTGTCTGTTACCAATATGTGACTCCCAAATAAGGACATTACTATATTTCCCAGAATAGATAAGCTTTGCTCTGATTTGTTTTTTTGGCAAATACAAACATCTTGATGACAACAAACCAATTGTGATGCAATTTTGGTTCAGTGTTTCAGTGAAATGTAATCACAAAAGACTGGCGTATGGATTCTTTTTTATTATAATTTTTCATACTGGAATGAATATTTGACAAAGGAAATCTTCAACAGCTATTTACAAATATTTATCTCATGTATCTATGTATCAGCTGAACCCTGGGGAAGACACACACACTACAATACAGTAGGCTTCTTAAACTGATGCTAGAAATTGCTAAAACCCCTAAAAGCGCTATCAAGCCAAAATATTACTATACAACTTTAATACTAATACAACTTTAGGTTCTTCTATATTTTAAAACACAGCTCTTGAGCTCATATCCAGGTAGGGCCCCTGGGGGTGGGCGTGTCCATGCTGGTGTTGTCTGTATAGATGCCTGAATGGGATGGAGATGGATGAGTGAGGGTCCTGACAAAGCCGGAGAGGGTAGGATGGGAAGGCAGAGTAAAGGGTTGGGGGAGGAGTGGAGGTGGGAAGACTGGAGGGAAGTGATGGATCCAGCTGAGGGAGAAGAGACGGGTGGTGCAGTACCATCTCTGGGCGATAGGGGGCAGCAGGATTGAACTGTGGGATGGCACCGAGCTCAACTTGAGGGTATGAGGAGGTGGAGGTGTTGCGCAGGTTTTGAGCCGTTGGGGGCATTGAAGGAGCTGAGGAGACGGACTGCTGGAAAGAAGAGGCAACAGCCAAGCAAGAAGAGGGTTGGAAGGAAGGGTGAGGAAGGGAGGATGATGGATGAGTGAAGGAGGAGGGAGGGAAGGAAGCCAGGGATGCAGCCTGGGCTTGGTGGCTCAGGTTTGGGAGGTGAAGGGCATGGTGGGCAGAGCTGGGAGACACATTGGAAAATGACAGATTCTGCATGTGTGGAGGGACAGACTGGAAGGCAAAAGATGTGGGAGCGCCGTGAGAGCACGACAAGCTGGGAGCCTGCGGGTGGCTGTAGTTGGGGAAATACTGAGCGGTAACTGGAGCGGGATCGGGATTTGGATAGGTAAATCCTGCCGAGCTTTGATCAACGGATGAGTTATTTCCGCTGGTAATATGTTCACCCTCCTGGGGATGAGTGGGTTGAACGAGCAGAGAAGGAACCGATATTTGATCTTGCAGTCCAGACTGACATGTGGAAGTTGGGGCAGAAAAAGAGGTGTCAGAAGGTGTATGGGGGCTGATTGTCTCTGGGATGGTGTGATAGGTGTTGACAGAGGGGGTGGAGGAGGAGGCCAGGAGAGACTGTGGCGAGGAGGCGTGAGAGGGAGGTGGCGTGGGGAAGGTGAAGGAGGTCTGCTGCAGTGAGGGAGTGGAGGAGGAAGAGAGAGTGGGGGAGGAGGAGAGAATGGATGGATAGTCGATAGGCTGAGGATTGGATGTATCGGAAGAGTCAGGGGCGGGGAGGGAGGGGAAGGAGGAGGATGACTGAGGAAGAGGAGCTAAGGGGAAAGAGGAGGAGTTGGTAGCGGAAAAGGTGGATGCATACGCTGGTTCAACAATAGTGTCTGATCTGTGGTGGAGAAAAAGAAAAAAACAGAAATCTTAGTGTTAAAAAGATTGGTTGCTTAACGAATTTAGGAACATGCACACAAGAATAAATTCCTCTCATTGTGCCCACTTACCTTTCAGTCAGACGATTCTCCACCTCACTTCCCGATGTGTCCTGCATCCCATTGACCAATGAAAGGCCGATATCAGATATCTGCGAAGCCATGAACGCCTGGCCCAGATCTAGTGGATGCTCCGGGGCCAAAGTG
This sequence comes from Clinocottus analis, assembly GCF_023055335.1. Taxonomy (NCBI): domain Eukaryota; kingdom Metazoa; phylum Chordata; class Actinopteri; order Perciformes; family Cottidae; genus Clinocottus; species Clinocottus analis. Next base: position 8,049,312 of record NW_027175920.1, on the reverse strand, counting down.
TCCTGGTAGGGATCTCTTTCTGGTCTGAACCCACAGGAGGGGTCCGGCAGTTGGGGCAGAGAGGCCAGAGCGAGGGCCTGCAGGTCCGTGCCGGTGGTTATGGGCTGCAGCTCGGTGGAGTCGCATGGATCACAGTTCACTGAGAGAGAAAGACAGAAGCCGTGTTTTAAGACAAGCCAAGTCAGAGCAATGCAGGAAGTACGAGTTATATCAAATTAAGGATTTAAAGTGGCATCCCAATTACCGATATCCAAAGGGTCTGTCGAAATAGGTATTTTGCGCTTTTGTCTTGCATCTCTTTGTCTGCAAAAAAAAGGCAGTTTATATTTAGATCGTCCACGATAAGTATGCAACGGTGTGATGTGTTTCTGTGTGGCCATATATGTTGGGAATTACTTTTTGCTGTTCATGCCGTCATCTCGGAAGCCTTTAGCGAAGGGGTTGGAGTTAATCTTCAGCTCTGTGATCTAAAAACAACAAAGAAACAATGTCGTTTACTTTCCCTCTGCTTCTGTTCTTAGCTTCAGTTGATGTTTAAAATTTTGCGTTGAATCTCTTACAAACTATCTACTATTGCTCAGAGAAATATGATCAGGGCACCGTGACTCTGCTACTCGGGATATTGATGCATATAATATCTTCTCAACCTTGAACTCGACTCATTGCAAGTCATTTAGTCCCGAATCATTAGTCCCTTTCTTCATGTATAAATGTACTATGACGTTACCTTGTTATTCTGGTAGGCGGTGACTGTCAGAAACTGAGTCTCGGGGAAAACAAAGGTGTGTTGCCCTCCGCCCCATCTCAGCACGTCTCTGGCTTCAATCACATGAATTCGGGGCTGGTAGCGATGCAGCGAGTGCAAGATTATCTGGAATTTGAAAGCAAAGACGTTGACTCAAAATGCAGCATGAAGATCTATTCTACCGGCGGATGTTTGGCACTGTGTTCGTGCTGGGCCAGCCAGTCTGCAGGACTCACATGTCCCTGTGAGTCCAGTGTGTTGTTGGTGAGCTTGGCGTAGTGAAACGAGATGGTGCGGCTCTGCCAGTGGGCACCTGTGGCAGGCGAGTCTGGGTGGATGAAAACCCGGTCCGGTAGCCTCGCCTCCGCCCCGCCAACCGCCTGCCAGCCACCACCTTGGAAGCGATAGCGGGAGTTGTCCACCGGGATGACGTCCAGGAGGAGGATGTAACGGAGAGATGGGTTCAGGCCCGAGAGCTTTAACCTCAACCCAGGGAACATCCGTCTAAGAGTAGGAGTGACAGTGGACAAAAAGCAGAAAAGATGTGAGAAACGGGTCGTTGTAAGTTACACTCGTGAACTAAAGAGAGAGCGGGGTCAAAGGTCGTTGCACTATGTTCTCTCACCTGCCCTTCTTCGTGATGATCATCTCTGTGCCCACAGAGCTGAACTGTTTCCATAAACAGGCATTCTCCAGCTCCATCCTCACATCAGTTTTGGGGGTTTTGGTGGTTGGGTCATTGGGGACGGGCGGGGGGGCCAGCAGCCTTGTGGGCAGGACTTTAGCCGCCACATCACAGGCAGGAGGGAACACCGGCATGTGGGCTGATGCCTGCCGGTCTATGGGAAGGGTAAAAACCTTTACATGAATAGTTGAAATAAGGCAAACACAGTGTAAATGATGGCTGTGTACTTATATCTATCAGTTGTGTAAATCACTTGAAGAACATATTTGGTACTAAATGAGCCGACATCTGAATCCAACGTCTCTCACGATCAGTTCATGAAAAACTAATTTCATAGCCCCACCGAGAGGAGGTCTGACACACAGCTGAGAGTTAGCGTGATGCCTCCGTGAGGGAGAACTCCTTTGGGTTGTCAAAGTATTTTAAAAGTATTTCAGTTAGAAAGCATTAAGTCAAATTTCTTCATGATTGTATTTTGCATGCACACACACACACACACCTGCACAAGCACACACATGCACACGCACACTCTTTCTTACCTCTGTAAAAGCAGTCGCCCATCCTTTGAGGCCCCAGAGTCAAACTGGGGTACATCTCCACACTCAGCATCTTCGTAGCCTGTGTCTGTTCTTCTCCTCGTCTTCTTCACCTTTCCTTTACAGATTTGTGGAATAAATCATCTGTTGTCCTGGAGACCTCTTCTTAAAATGTTCTGTTCTCTGTCACCCCTCGTGTCCACTCCTTTCCCTCTGCTGTCTTTTGGTGAAAATGCCCACAGCGATGACTTGCTCGGTTATATAGGTGTGTGGAGCTTCACACATGAGACAAATGGCCCTTTTTTTTACACAGCTCTTTATTTGCCTCCCCTTTTCTCCACACTACACCCTCATCCTCCCTCCTATCCCTCGACAAACACAAACAACAACAATCATATAGAGGTGATTTGCAACGTCTAGCGTTTACTCTGGTGTCAGGTTCGAAAATGAGTGTGATTTGTGTTATTTTTTGTCAGTGGAGGCATATTTCAACTCAAGGGGTTGTTGTTGTTGTTTTTCTTTATTTGTTTAGTATTCCTAAGTGTTCTTTTTTACAAAACGCAAATGTTGTGCTTTTAGTATCCTTCAAGTATTTTACCTACAAACACAAATGTGATGATATGATGTATTGCTGCATGTATTGCTTATGATGTATTCTTCTTAAACTAAATCAAGTTGTTTGAATGTACTCCACAGATATAGTACATTTTCTTTTGACGCTTATAATATTAATATAGATATAATATTGTGTTGCTTATTCTTCTGTTCTTCGACTTGATTATTTCTACATTGTGACGTAAAAACCACGGACAGGAGAAGCTGGGTCTAATATATCCACTATAACTTATCTTGAATTTGAGTTTACTGGCAGGACCCCTGTGGCTGTGTGATGACTTGACGACATGTTTCTTCCTCTCAGCGGGGAGTCGGGCCTTGAATGAAAGTGGAAGAGGAGACAGTTTGGCCGCTGGCTGCAATTTGGCCACAATAGAAATGTCCAGAAGTTTCAATTCAACTATGTAACTGGGTATTAAAGTAAACTTTGGAGAGAAAAAAAGTAAATTATTCTGGATAATTCTGCCATCACTTGAGGGAAGTTTGGTGAGCACCACACATTCAACTAGTTAGAACGACAGATACTCAGATCCTTTACTTTATTTAATGTAGTAATACCACAATGTGAGAATACTCTTTGCATGTAGTAGCAATCAAAAAGAAGAAAGAAATACAAACATAATGTACCTCAAGTACAAATACTCATTGTGTAGCAGAGTGTCCCCTGTAGGTGTTGTGTTAATATTTATATCAGTTACTTATTATTAGTGATGCATTGACATTTCATGTTGCATGTTGATGTTGTCGCCGGTTGAGCTAAATATATTAAACTTCAGAAAGGTGTTTGTAAATTGTGAAGTGGCTTATTAACAGAATACACTAGTTCACGACAGAAAACCTGTTGCAGTCGGGTTCAAGATGTCTTCAGGTTAATAAGTGTAGTGTAATCTGCAAACAATGATTACAAAAAGTCTTTTTAAAAGCAAAAACAGTATCTGGTGCTTTTTGGAGGACAAGAAAACGAACCATAGATGATCTTAAGCAGAGGATTACTGTTACATCTGTAGTGTTTGCAACTAAAATGATTAAACAGAATGAACTTATTGGCTGTGTGGGAGACTTCAAGAGAACTCTTTACAGGCTTTCAGTATACCTGCTCATAGACGTGTCTTTAAAGAGTGACAGCTGGAGTCACTTTACAGGAGTGAAGTATAAATGTTGTTCTAGTTGCTGTTGTCCTTCTCCATCTGTGCATGTATGTATGTATGTATGTGTGTGTGTGTGTGTTGGAGGAGATAAAAGCCCGTGAGGTCTGAGGGGAAGTGGAGGTGTGAACGCCACACCAAGCGAGATGTCATTACCTTGATGGGGTCAGCGAGGTGTGTGTGATGTCTCTTAATGTGTTTACGAACAGACAGGTGTGTCAGCCACCAGACTCAGTAACAGCCCATGATGAGGACTGCTACTTGTTTGTTTGTTTGCTTTTTTTTTTTACACCATTACTGGAGTGGGGGCAGGTTTAAAGTGCATTTAGTATTACCATAGGGCCTGTTCTCTGACATGCATGTGAGAAGTGGTTTGATATCCACCGTTGTTTGCTCTCTGAGGCCTAAAGGTCAGGTGACTGAAAAAAAAGAAGATGAAATAAGAGGCATTTGTATTTAAATTTCCGTTGTTCGCTCATACGTTCCTGCTGTTTGAATACATCCTGCATGACAGGGGGTTGTCCGATTTCCTCCAGCATGTTTACAATGAAACAACAAGCCTTGTAATCTGATGGGGATTACTGTTTCTGTGAGCCGGATGCAAACAAAAGAGACATGCCTTTAGCTTACATGCTTTATATTCAGCTATCACTGTGTATTTGTGGGCCAACAGACCTACAGACTATTTTTTTGTGATCAACTAGAACCCATTTTTATTTAGTACCTGCCAAAAATACATGATAACAAGAATGTACCAAAGAAAGCACCTTTCATTATTACATGAGGCACAGATATATGTAAATACTCTTTTACGGTTACGCGATAGCTTTACATGAAAAGCCCAGTGAAATATTATCACACACATCCATCTTAAATGCTCCATTTGAAAAAGTGGAAGGTGCTTTTGGACTTTGTCTCCACCAGATAGATGCATTAACCAGACTAACTGGTGCAGCTGTAGCTCCAAGGCGGTCAGACCACCTCCAGAGGGTCCCGGTCAGCCTTCGACACCGCCACTGTTATACTGTCAGGAAGACGCACAGCCAGCTTCTCCCTGAACACAGCCAGAAAGCCACGCTCACTGTTGCTATGATCACTGAGGAGGACATTAGTTCCCATCATCACGGCGTCTAGCACTTCATGGTGGGACATCTCACCTGAACAATGGATATGATTATTACAATGTCAAGCAAATACATTGACAGTAAAACTAATATTATCAGTTATTTATAACTGTTTTGAATGTTTGTCTTGAAACGTCTACCTGTGATGTAGAGGTCTGCCTTGACTCCATTCAGCACAGAGGCCCCAGAGCCAGCGCACACAGCCGCAGTACACACAGAGGACTCTGAAAAAGTACCAGAACGATGACTTACGCACACATTCAGATCCATTTAGGACATCTGCTGCACCCAACGCTCGCTGAATGGAAAAGTGTTCATATCCTTCACTTTGTTTACATGTTTATGTAACGTGCTAACGTCCAGTTTGTATAAAAGTTCAGTACCTAGCGTCTGCCCAGATCCCAGAGCCAAACGTAGGTGACTCAAACCCAAGTGGGACTTCATTTTCTGGATGGCTGTTGTCAGAGTTACTGGCTGGTCCAAAACACTAAGTCGTCCTTGGCCATAGCCTGGGAGAGGGTGCTGCAGGGAGTGCAAGGTAGACAGTTAGTCTAAAAAATACCTACTGTGCATAAAACTCGATGGCAGTATATAATACTAGAACGTTCCATGAACTGCTTTGGAAAGAAGGAAAACATTAGCTTTTAAAAAAGGACCAATATAGAGCTATATTTCCATCTTAAAGAAAACATGTTCTTCATCGTGTAACAGTGAAGCGTTTGTGCCGTACCTTTTCTAACTTCAGGATGCTAAGGGAGAGGCTGGCGGCGTTGTGTCGTAACAGAGTCTGAACACTCGGTGTCAGCGCTGAGTCGCTGCAGGTTACAGTGACATGGACGCCGCTGCTGTCTGGTCTGTTGTGAGGAGACATTAACTGTTATTCGACAGTGCAAAGGACTTCAGTGGTGATCAGTGGGGTTTTGCATGTTTAAACCTACAAATTATGTAAACCTTTTATTACTAATAAACATTTTTCAAATACTACTAGTTTATAGTCTGTTCAGTATTTTGTGAAAGTCGACACTTGCTTGTAATTGGTCATTCAGTCTGCATGATGGTTAGCCTTTTATGAGGTGTCAATGTTGTGGAACCAGCTTGTGGTAGTGCAGCTGGGAACAGGTTCGGTGTTTCAGGCTTTTGTCAGAAGCTTTGATAGCCAAGGTGTGAAAGTCAACTCCTGAATTGCATTCACAAGCTAATTACAATCTGAACCAGAATAATAAACCCAGAGTGAATGTTGTAAATACAGTAGCAGTAGCTGTTTCTTCATTAAAACTGAGACTCAAATATTTCACAAAGTTGTTTTCACAACTTTGGAGAAAAAAGCAGATTTCAAGAGAGATGTATCGTATTGTGAAAATTTCAGTGGTTTTCAAACGAATTACAGTAAAGGGTACTTGAATGACAGAAAATGTAAGTAAAACCTATTCTATGTTTTGGAAATTGTCTGCAGTGAGGTAAAGTGTATGGAACTTGTAGTTAAAAGGTGAACAGGACCTGCTGACTGAATGTTGTAGTGTTGTTTCACTGTCACAAGACTTCAGTTCCTCCATAACACCGTTTAGTTCCTCTGTGCTTTTGACTGTGAACTCCATTTTGTGACTTTGGGAGGCGCCACCGAGGGCCTGACTTATCACCGAGACCTGCCCGCTCCCTGAGAGTCAAAGATGGACACCAGAGATGGAAAAAGACAAGACGGGGGAACAGAATAGTGTAATGTGTCACAACAGCCTGTACTTGAATTAAATATGCAAGTCCTGTAGGTGTGTGTGACACATTTTCCATTCAGAATGACATCTTACCGAGTCCCCCGACCAGCCAGTCGTTCACTCCTCCTTTAACACTGTCCCATGAAGTGTGTGGGGAGAAGACTGCTATCCTGGCCTCCACAGCCCGGATAGCCAATTGCTGCTTCCAATCTTTCTGAACCAGACGCTTTATTGGCCGAAACAACGGAGGGTGATATGAGATGATGAGGTCACAGCTCATGGCCACGGCTTCGTCCATGACAGCATCTGTAAGGTCGTTCGTTAGTAGGATGGTTTGAACAGGCCGACATTTGCTGGGCTCGATCAGAAGGCCGACGTTATCCCACGACTCAGCCAGAGACAGAGGGGCGAGCTGCTCCAACACCTGCAGAACCTCCTTAAGCTCCATCGGACCCGAGCGGTGAGCAGACAGAGAGAGGCAGCGGGCGGGAGAGAAGGGAAGAAATGAGTGGAGGGCGACCGAAGTTTGTTGGCTTGTAAAGAAGCCGTGACTGGAAGATGCTGAGGAAAGAGAAGGAGGGATGGATGAAATTGATGAGGCAGAGGAGCAGAGAGCAGCCTGTGAGGTGAAGCTCCTCCTAGTACAAAGTGAAAAAAACGGCCAGGAAAGACTTCTACATCCGGTCAACATCAGTGGAGACCTGTGTGGACAAACAAAGATCACTTAGTCCGACCTTAACAACTAAGAGCTCGGGACATGAGTTAGCTTACAACCTGTACTTTCTGTTAGCACAGTATCTATCTAATGACACAGACAATTAAAATGTCTAGGCCTAAAGCCTACTATTGTTTATTCACAATAAATTGCTGTAGCTTTTAGTAAGTAACACGATCTACACGTGTCTACTACCGAACACTTCACGAAGTACACTGCAATACAGTGCACTATAACACAGTGCACTAACATATGTAGTGCACTGTGGTCCTGATAAGCGCTGTATCAAATGGAACACTTACGTTAACCAATTGGTGGAAGTGACGCACGCAAATCTGTTCGCGGCACCCGCGAAAATTAAGCCGGAAGTGACGTCCGCAAATCTGCTCGCGAAACTAACAAAATGAACGCACTTCTTACACTATTTTTATCCCTTATGTTCCCTTTTTGCCAACCTATGTGGAAACTGCGACACCTCCACAATCGCGGCAGGAGGATTTAAATAAATTAATAAAAAGTTGTCAAAATGGCTCCTCCTCTTCCACTACGTAGCCAAGAGGGGCGCCCGTTGAGTGCGAGTAGTGTCCATCGCTCTACACTACATTTTTTGACCGTTTGCAGTGCGCCATCCGGGTACATTCAGTGCACTGAATTCTGCTGGTTTTGTCAGTGTGGCGCACGAAGCACTCAAAGTCAGTGCTTGATGTGCGCAAGTGCGCGGTAGGAGACACGGCCCATGAGTGAGGACTGACTGCTGGGAAGCACGCAGCGAGCAGTAGAGCGAGCTACTAAGCTAACGTTAGCTGCCAAAACAGACTAAAGGACACCAATGTATTTAAAAACACATATCATGCATTCATAAATGTGTTTATGAGTGAACTTATAATACTTATCATACATTCACTACAAAGTTAGAGGACTACTTGCGTTTGTTATCGCACACGTTTTACCAGAGCTACGAGAGCGCGTTCACTGGATAACTCGTTTGTCCTTTTCCGGCTTCCGTTTGGTGAATCAATTGTTTTGATTGGACAGTTGAAATGACAGCTGCGCTCTGTCGTTTGAGCACTTTTTGTTTTGTTAAAGTGGCAAAGTATTTGGTTTTATTGCATTAGAACCTTCGGAAAGACAACTTAAATAGCTCTGATCTAATCAAACATCAGCAGAGTTTTAGTTTATGTTGTTTGTTTGTTGTTGATTAGAATACGCCATGAAATACAGAAGAGCTATAAGCTATAAGCATTGGACGCCCCTGACCCTGAGGGATCTTATTTTTGATCTGTTTTGACTTTGAATTCAGAATCTAGTCAGTAGCCTCCGAAAGCAAAAAGCACTTTGATTATGTTTTGCATGAACACATTTATATAGTTCTCTATACTTTAGTTCTCAGACTAAAAATGATTGAAACACAACTTGTATTATATTTGGAAGTATGCATAATAGTGAGATACATTTATACTTTTTTTTTTTGTGGCAGCTGCAAGCAAAGTTAGAAGACACAAAAATATTATGTATGAAAAATACTCAATAGACACACAACAAAACAGAACAGCAGAGTGTAATAAATTAAAGAAAATTAAACAAGAAAGAAAGTGAAAAAATGCAACAAAAAAGTATTTGCAGTTCATATAAGGTGTATACACATACATACATACAGTGAAATAGAAATATGTACAAATTATTTGTGAAAACCCTGTTTACATAAGATTATATAGCTGTTGTTATGATGTAATACTGCTTATATGTAATGTTATAAAACAAAGTCACGGCTCAATGCAAGCAGGAAAAGACGAGATGACTTTGATAAACTGTATTTCCTCTCTCTGGGCAGGTGGTCACGCAGCCTATAACCACTTCTCAGAAAGATTACCAAGACCATTGGAATAAACAAATCTACAAATCTGCACAAGCAAACAAAGACAGAGCGAATGGCTATCAATGTTGTGAGATGATTGCAAACAGTTAAACCGCAGTTCTCATTAAGTGCCCGACCACTGGCTGCTCGGCAGAGTGGCTACCTCTGAATTGAGTCAGAGAGCGACTGAGGGAGAGATTATTGTGGATTAATGCAATGAATGTTGATGCTGGATGTTTGAGGGATCAGGGAAGGATCAGGGCAAAGGGCTGGCAGCGAGTGTTACATCATCTGATTCTTGCTTTGACCTTATCAACCTCTCTTCACACTAGTTTAAATGGGACCTCAAACACATATATGTCCACACATGCATTGCATTTTAAAGCATGAAACAATGTGAAATGTGGATCCTTCCTATATATAATTATTGTTTTTCGCTGGCTGCTTTCACAAAAGAGCATGTGTGTTCAACAGTGAACATTTATTACGTGTCCATTAAGCATATTGCCACAGCTATGTCCCGTAGTATCCAATTTGTGGAGTGCGACTGACAGATGTGTTCAAAAACCGCTTCACTTTTGTTAATTTGTACTATAAGCTCCTGTGCCCCATCTGCCCGTCCATTTGAAGTCTGCCACGTATGTCTTGCGATAACATCTGTCTGTCTGATGTGTCCCAGACTGCGAGGGTGCACTGTGTCCCTGTCCGCAACCCCTAAATTCCCTCAACACAGGTGTTTAATCCGAGCTGTGCGGATCAGTTTGACTGGAGAAAAACCACATATTTTGTTCATAGTTCAGGGTGAGAAGGGAAATCTGTGGAAAGTTTGGTGCAAATTTAACAACTTTAGTGTTATTGTAACATAGCTGCTATTGTAGATAGGATACTGTGTATCAGTGGGTAAAAAAAAACAACTATGCTAACTAGCACTTTGCTGTGCTTATGGGTACATTATTTTTGCTTTCTGATTTTACTTTAAACTCAAATAAACTAATATTCTTAAACTCTCGCTCAAATTTTTGCCTCAGTGTCTGAATTTCCCCAAATCTTAAAAACTACTGGGTATTGCTATCAGACAGTGCTCCGCATCAGAATGAATTTTGGGACGAGTACACATTTTTGCCTCTTTTTTTTTTGCACGAAATACAAATCTGTAATGCATCGTGATGGCAAAAATTTGAGATCTCTTAATCCCGATGTTCTTCTAAAACCAGTTCATGGAAGTGACTCAATCCTCAACTACCCGCAGACAGTAGAGCTGCAGCAGCGCTGCGGCTTTTGGTTTCCAAATCCCTTCTTTGGTACATGAAATCCATAGATCCTTTTGCTGATTTATTATACAACCAGCGAGTTCTGTATTTCTATGCAAGTAGATTTTCTATGGATGTCATGCTGAATATGTGTCCGACATCTGAATCGAGAAAGACATTTGCTTTACTTAGCACTGAAACCTTGAACTGGACCGATAAAATTAAAATGATTGCAGACTAATTTAGAATACACCACATCCTTTGCTTTCTCATGTGTCATCGGAAACATGACGCATTCATTCAAACCAAAACTCTTGTGCAAAGTTTAAATACTTCAATGTTTTATTGTTACCAGGATTCAACTTATCTAAAATCAATCCATAAATGAATCATGTAGACCAACATATTACAACAATCCCAGACTGAATACTGTACATGTACATTTGCTACATGTTAATGCTTGCTTCTAATCTTTACACAATAATGGAATATTTTGGAATAATTCAACAACAAAAAATATGTTCTATTAGCAATACATAATCCTACATAATAAACAAATTCTATTCAATTCAACTAAACAATCCAAAATGACTTTCTGTATTTCATTTAAATGGCATCATTATTAATAAAGTTTATTTGCTCGTTTTAATAATCTTTAAAAACATCAATCAGTCTTTGCATAATTGTAAAATTCTCTCTGAGAACAGCTTGACTTTTCTGTGCAGCACTTCATCTGTAAACCGGCCTTCTGGAAAGACATCAGCATCAACACATATCCGTAGAGGTGCAACGGCACTTTCTCCACCTCAGTTCTCCTCAGCTGTCATTTGTTGGACATCATTCTGACAAACTCTGCAGCAGAGAGGAGGAGTCTGATGAGTTTAGTGTGAAATGACCCATTGTGTATACATTTATTCTATAATTGATGTTTATCTCCCTGCATTTAAAACTAAAAGACAGTTCACACCTTCAAAATCTACTGTGCCGTCTCCGTTGTCGTCTGCTTCTTTTACGATGGCGTCTATCTCCTTGCTGTTCATGTGCTCTCCCATCAGCTTGGTCATGGCACACCGCAGCTCCTCTGTGGTGATCTCTCCGTCTCCGTCCATGTCGAACTGACCAGACAAACCACAGAAGCATAAGACAGTTCGGTCAGTGGTTTTCTTTAGGGCATCACAGGGAGTGAGTTGGAGGCATATTTGGTCAAATCTGGCACTGAAGCTGCTGAGAGTGAATGCTTCACTGCTACCTCTTTAAAGGCATCTTTGAGCTCCTTTACGCCAATCATTCCAGCTGTTTCTGCCAGAAGCTTTGGGGCCATCAGCTCCACAAAGTCCTCAAAGTCCACTTTGCCACCAACTGAAGGGAATATCACAAGAAAAGATTCAGGACTTCTGTGGGCTCTTCTGTGTTTCTTCAACTCTGTATTTGTTTTACATCAGATGAGCTATTAGCTATCTAATTTATCATCAAAATCTGCTGTCAAAAAAAGGAGAACTGTCCTCAACTAAAGAAATCCTGAGTCAATGAACACAATTTTAGCAACTAATCGATTAATTTATTTATTCAACAGATCTTTAACACCATTAAGTGTCACACAAAAGCACCACTTTAAATCTTGTGTTTACCAGAGATGTACTTTGAATTGTTTTGGAGATAAGTTGTCAAAAAAACGACTAATCGACAAAAAGAAATTCTTAGTAGACTAAAAGCAAAAAGACTGATTCATTATTTAATTGACTAAATGGGTGCAGATCTTCAAATATATTATTTCATCATTTTTCCCTGCAGGCACTCACGGTTCATGTTGATATTTTGGCTCAGCTCGATCAGCTCCATCTCAGTGGGCATGTAGCCCATTGTCCTCATCAGATTCCCCAGGTCCTTACAGCTGATCAGCCCATCCTTGTCTTTATCAAACTCATTGAATGCATCGCGCAGCTCTGCACAGGCATAAAGAAAATAACAAGTTAAGGTTGGAAATGAACAAGTAAATGCATAGAACGTGCAAGAGTTTAATGAAATGTAGACGATGCAGCAAGGTAGATTCTATGAATTTAATTTACCTTCAATCTCATCATCGGCCAGTTGTCTTGACTGGACAAAGAGAAAAAACTGTTTGTTAGGTCCAGTGGACACACAATCAACAAAATACATGTTTTACTTATTTTCATAGCTCAATATAGAATAGTCCTACGGAATTAAGCGTCACTGTAATAGACATGAATCTGTGGATTAAGGTGTAGATTAAGCCCATGTATCGCAACTGGCATGCAATATTAAAGAGCAACACAGACTATCGATTGGTGATTCTGTATTTTTTCACCATTCTCCCCATACCTTTTGGGTTATAGAAATCAATCAAACGTTCATCAAACATCAGCACAATCTCATCAAAATCAAAAAATACAAAAGTTGTTATTGCTGTACTTACAATATTTTTCCCTCCTCGCAAGAAAATGCACGCTGCCCCAAAACTCATGTCTGGAAGAGGACAACAACAGAGTGGGACATTTCATTCTGAAGTCATGAAGTTTTTCACTATTTCTGACACATGATGCAGGTCGGCTGGTGTTTTGCTAGAACCAGAGAGTTAGGATTAGGACAGATTGAGAACTCTTTGTTCCCGCTCAGGGGTTGTGTGTCTTTATTTTCTGACATAATGAAAATATTTCTCAAAATGAAGAAAAAGTATTCCTATAGATTTATAAAAAAAAAAGAAAGACACTTTAAAAAGAATATTAATAATCGAGTGAAATTAGATCAAAACAACCATTTTGACAAGAGCTAAATGAGAAAATAAGAATGAAGTGTCACCATGTTGGTGTGTGTGCTCACCTTCTTCTGGTGATTTCTTTTCATCAACCGAGCGCATCATACACGGCCACAGAAGCCGAGACTTGGCAGCTGACCTGCAGTTCAAAGCGGCCTCTGTCTTGTGTGTTGTGTCTCTTAATCTTCTCGCTATCCTCCACTTCCTCCTCAGCCAGGAGAGTCCTGTGTCTCAGTGCTTCTGCTCATGGGATGCTGCGAGGTGTTATGAGGGAGGTATGGCCGCATCCAGGATTGTATGCTGGCGGGGAGGAGCCAGCGGTTTGACTGGAGGTCATCAGCTTCATGTAAGAGCTCAGGGGATGCAGCCCTGCTCACAGCTGAGTGTTGACATGGTATTGTAAATGATCCGGCCCTCTGAGCCCACGGCTGCAGGAAGAACTAGGATACTGTCAGTCCATAGATTAGGGAGTTTCTGTTTCTTTTGTTTACGGCGAACTCATCACAGCTGTCCTGTTCACTGTGGCTTGATAGAGCTGATTCAACACTAAACTAATGATTTCCTTTATGGATATTTAAGTTACAATGATATAAAAACAAGAAAAAGCAGCTCATCTTTCATTTTAAACAGCTGGAGGCAGCGAATGTTGGACTTTTTTTCTTGATGCATGAGGGTCGAACATTTAATGACTGTTAAAAAAAGTTAACAACTCTGTTGATCGACAAATCCGTTCATTGTTTTCACAGAAGATAGCGTAACATTTTGGAGAATAGACTGTAACTTAAAGGTGATTAATCATAATGTTAAAAACTCTGTTTTACAGGCTTTTATTTGACTTATTGAACTGGATAAAAGTATTTTTTTCAGCTACATTTCATCTTGATTGTCTAGATATGTTTGTTGTGTTTTTGAGATATTATTTTTTTTAAACTGACATTTCTTTGCCTCCACCTGTCTTCTCTCATCTTCTGCATCATCTGAAAATTGTCCCACAATCATCTAATAAAAAGATCAAATTTCTAATCTTGAAAATGTTTTATTCCCCTTCAGACATATATGTTCTAATCACTATAGTAGTTCCCTGAGTTCATTTCCTCTGGATCAGGACTCTCTTATCAATTATTGTAAGGTTAATCGCATTACCCCAAATGAGAAAAGCATTATTTTCAAAGAGGGAACATATACGAATATTTATAGGCTACTTACATAGCACACATTATGTATCAGTATTACTACGTGTTATGATAATATGTTCAATCTTTTTTTTAGATTCACACCTTTGACTTCTAACCCTTAAATTCATAGGCTTCATTGTTTCTTTGAAAAACAATTTGTCAGTGACACTATAGAAGAAGAGAGGTTCATTTGGATCCTCCATCTGTTGTTGAAGCTCCTGTTGTCCCTAAAGACATGACAGTGAAATTGATTTTGGATGTATTTAAGAGCCACAAGCCAGTTACAGCTAATGTCCCAGTGTGTGATAATCTGCATGAGTATTGGTTACATTTGTGTGGAGAAAACAAAAGGATTATTTATTCCATGAAATACACTTATGACAATGTCAGGGATTAATGCCCCGGGGTCGTTCTTCACTACTCTGGCTGAGCTGAAAGACTTTTGCACCGGGTCTCCATAGTGTCTGTGTCCTCTCTGACCTTAACCCCTCTGCCCGCTTCCCTGTTATGTAAATTCATCAAAAATCTGTTTGCATAAGAAGCATAATCCGCAGCGGAAGCTAGAAACGGTTTTGGTATCTTTGCCTCCTCCCTCGTTGCAGTCGGACAGCTGTGGGCCAGCTGCAGCTGGGTTATGCAAAGCCACGGCTGTGAAAAGATGTCTGTGGAGCGGAGAAGGGAAAGTATGAATGAAAACTGAGGAGAGGAGGGAGACGGCCTGGTTGGCAGAAGGTTAAAGATGCGTATGTTTAGAAAACAAGTTTGAGCCCTCAACAGTCATCCCTATTACAGCTCATTGTAAATAACTGTGTATAAGAAACTATCAGCAGATAGAAGAAGATACAGAGGGAAATGTTTGGCTTCATAGTTTGTGTGTGTGTGCATGCGTGTTTGCGTGCGTGCGTGCGTGCGTGCGTGTGTGTGTGTGTGTGTGTGTGTGTGTGTGTGTGTGTGTGTATTCAGCTAAAAGTGCACAACACAGAGATTATACTGAGCGGATCATGAAAGGCTCAGCCAAACAAGCCATATGTGTGATTGTGATGACGAGTGTCTGTTTGTGCAGAGATAATTAACTTAACTGATGGAAAACTTAAAAATGTACTGTAGATTATTATTATTACTATTATGTATATAAAATTGTAAAAAAAATGCATTAGCAGTGACAGAAGAAGGATTGCATCATAGATTTCCTTGACTGCTAAACTCAAATGATATATACTTTCTCTATGACAAGTCATTGGTTAATAAACACAAGCCATCTGTCTGTAGTTTGTGATGCAATCTGCAATAAGCAAAGCCTGCACCCAAACATATATCACTGTTAAAGTGGATAGGTGACCAAAAAGTTAAAAAAAATATTTTGTTTGTATTTGTTAATCTCAACTAAATTGTATTGTGTTTAGTGGACAGTTGTAGAAAGGTTTTTTGAAAAGTGCTTACTTTCTCATTTTTTAGTTCAAATATTATTTGATTTATGATTAAAAACCAAATTTTGAAGACACATTTCCTCTTATTTTCATGATTTTTATAATGATTTATACATTTCACTTGTTTGTCCGAAAGATGCCAAATTGGCAGCGGTGGGATATACTTACATTTAATTATTCAATGATTGTGAATAGAATGTTGTGGTAGTCGTGATTTACTGAACAATTACATTTTTAATTTGAGAGAAGTATTGTACTTTTTACTATACAACACATTCTAGTCAGCCATGTTTCACAAATGACAATCATATCTGTATCATATTTATCGTGTAGCAAATGGGCTATAGCTGCATTTCATTGTGGATCCCTGTGTTGCATCACGGCAAGACATGCTCGAAATCCTGCAATCATTGAAACATTTAAAATGAACTCCATCTTGCCCAGCAACAACATTAAAATACTGATTACGTATGGCTCCTCAATGATGGAATAAGCTCCACATTGACAGCAGAAAGTCTCTATATCTTCCGCCGAAAACTAAAAATACATTTTATCTAACTATACTTTTAATATTGAAAGTACTTTAGTATCACTTAAATTGCACTTACTTATAGCACTTTGTGATTCTTGTTTGTACACATGGTTGAATGCACTTATTGTAAGTCACTTTCGATAAATGAGTCAGCTAAATGAAATGTAATGCAATAAATGTGTCTGTAATAATAAACCAAGTTGTCGATTTCTTATGTGCATTTAGCTGATAATACTTAAAGTAGTAGACTACTTTTAAGCAAGTACATATTTCTTCCAAAACTGCTTTTACTCTGATTTTCATCCACTAACCATATCCTTATTGTAGACTACAGTTAATGATGATCAGCTTTCACATCGTATCCTTCTCACAATAAGATCCTAGCTGTTTGTTCACGTCGTAATAGAGGAAAGTATCTTAATGGCTGTTTGTAATTACGTTGACGTGTTGCTCTTTGGCCACACGGGGGCGTCGTTGGTTCCTCCCGAAGCGTCGAAGAAGAGCACTTCCGTTTTCCTTTCGGCTCCCGCCCCGCTCCGCCATCATGAAGTCCTGAACAAAAACGGATGAGACTCGAGCAAAATGGGGATAACACGAACCGGAGATGAAATCCGCAGACAACACTAACGTAATGACAGCACGGAGCGGAGCCCGCAGCGGACCGGCGGACATTAATGAATCAGTCTCCCATTGAAAACGTCTCGCGCGGCTCCTGGCGTCACGTTATTCCGTTAGCGGCGTAGCTAACAGCAGCGAGAGCCTCTGGTTTTCTCTGGACGAGAGCTCCGGCTGGCTAGCCTAGCTGGCAGGCGTCAGTCGGCTAGCTGTCACTTTAACTGACTGGCACTTTGCTCATGTCAAGCCGCGCAGACCTGCCAGCTGTCCAATTGACTGGGAGCACCAGGATGGAGAGGACTTTGAGTGAAAGTATCGACAGGCAGAACGATGTGGTCTGTTCGTGTTGAATAGACGCCAGTGCCGAGGGAGAGGGGGAGTGAGAACAATATTTTCCACCCAGGCCGGCCGGCTAGCTCTCGGGCTAGCTGCAGTGGATCCCAGAAGCCACGGTAAGACGTGTTATAAATCATTCAACACGCACTGCTAAAGCAGCCGAATGGGCCTCTTTATCCCTCTTTGCAGGGGAAGCATACCAGGCAACCTATAACAGCCCCGTTTTCAGATCCTAGGGAGACGTTGACATTGACATGTAAGGCTTGTTGTTGGCCTGCAGCCTGAAACACCCAGCCATCCCTGGGTTGTTGTTGTCTGCTGTTCAATACATGTCATGCATGTTTTCTTTTGGTGAGCTCGAGAGCAGTGATAGCCTAATTAACCAGCCAAGTGCAAACGCCATCGAGCTTGCCCAGCTGAGATGCACACTGTATACGATACTGATAGCCAGCTCCCATCCAGATAATTACTTCTGTCTCACCAACCAATGATACTTAACATTTTTGTTTTGCAGAATAAGCCCAGGGTGTAAAATCACACCTCGGTTGGAGAGACAATCTGAAATCACACCATTCTAGCATTTGTTGCCTCTTCCTTTGTGTATGTGGGGCGAGTACGGCATGGATGGGCTTTTAAAAGATAGATTGAGAGCTCGCTTTAGGCTTGGTTGCAAGATTGAAAGAACTTCTCATTTTCAAAGGGAACCACATGCTTCCTCTTTTGACAGCAGCAAAATGGCCTTGGAAGAAACTTTTCATCTGGTGCTTGTTCATTTTGAAGTATGTGGATACAAAAACAAAGGCCCAGTTGTTCAGTTACTGACCACTTAAAATACACAGAGCATGTGTTACATTTCTGCATTAAAGCTTTGACAGGAACCTAATGTCACATGATGTTTCCTGTGCCAGGCTGTCACTTGACAGCCGGTGCATCACACAGACATTAAACATCTTCTGATGCATACAGCAAGTCAAAGGTTATGTTTATTTGGGTTCATGCTGTAATTGTAAGTACAAATATGTGGTTTTATGTAAACCTTCTGTAGTAGCACACATCTGTCATGTAATGTATGAATCATTAATCATTTTGATTCTGGGATTTGTTACTATATCAAATGCATAATACATAAATATGGATGTGTCAGTATTTTTAAATATATCTAATGATATCTGCGAGATTTTAGGAGTTGACACCATACATGACTAGTATATCATATTGCCTGAACCTATAATACAAAACTAATCAAATAAATACAATCTTAGCTTACAATAGCCACATATTTAGTCTTTAAACTGGGCTTTTTTATGAACGCCACTCGTTTGGCTACATTTTTATCACATTACATTTAATTTAGTTGACACTTTTAACCAAAGCAACTTATAATAAGTGCATTCAATCATGAGTACAAACTCAGAACAACAAGAAAGTACATTTTCTTCAAGAAAGGCAAACTACAAAGTGCTAAAAGTAAGTGCTACTAAAGTGCTACTTTTTTTTTTTATCATTTAAGGTTTAATCAGAAAATATGTGCTTTTAGTTTGCTGCAGGAGATGTAGAGACTTCTGTCCTGATGTCAATAGGAAGCTCATTCAACCATTGAGGAGCCAGGACGTCGTGATTTTGTTGAGTGTTTAGTTCGGAGTGACGGAGCTACAAGCCGATAGGCAGAACCCGAGCAGCGTGAACGGGTTGGGGTGTACGGTTTGACCATGTCCTGGATGTAGATCGGACCTGATCTGTTTGCAGCACAGTACGCAAAATACAAATGTTTTGAAACGCATGCGGGCAGCCACCGGTAGCCAGTGAAGGGAGCGTAGGAGTGTGGGTGTATTTGGGGAAGTTAAAAACCAAGTCGCGCTGCTGCATTCTGGTTGAGCTGTAGAGGTCGGATGGCATTAGCAGGTCGACCTGCCAGGAGGGAGTTACAGCAGTCAGGGCCTGAGATGATCAGAGCCTGGACGCCCTTCTGAGTGAGAAGGGGACGTATTCTCCTGACGTTGTTCAGCATATAAACATAATTGGTCACGAAACCTCTGATGAATGTTTTAGACCGATATCAAACACTGGCTCTTCAAGAAAAGTAAAACTTGATTGACAAATCATGGACTTGCTGAACTGGTTGACGGGTTGCTTTTATCTTGTGAAATTTGGCTTGCTGTAGTCTGCTGCTTTCTAGAGAGATGTCTCTTCGCACTAGAGCACTACATCGACCGGCTGATGCTGTAACATGTTCAGCTCAGTATGTTTATCGATCAGTCCTTATAAAAATAAATCTGTCAAAATTGTTTATGTTTTGAAAGAAAAACAGAGAGAGAGTGGATTGCTTGTGGATCCATGAACATGTGAAGCCTTTTTTGTGGATGTTTCACTTCTTTGATCAGGAAGATTAAATAATTGGTTGAGGTAATAAATGCAGCAACTGACATACATTTTTTTATGCTAAAAGACATGTGATGCTAAAACAAGCACATTGGATTTAGAGAAACTAAATGCTGCATAATTGCGGTGAAAACTATGGTAATTGAAGTGTTACAGCAATGTTCAGTTTTGTCAGTATTGTTCATCCTTGTATTTCTACTTGAGAGACAGATGGATGATGATGATGGATGAATAAATGAGTGGGTAGATGATCATTTGAAGCTGATGGACACTTTGATATTTCCATCCATATGAGTCAACATAGATTTGCATTTGTGTGTACTTAGACAGTTAAAATGCAGGTGTTGAGCAGGACACACATTTTACACACAACCAAAGCAAAACACATATGCACAGGACAGAAATATGGACATAGATGTAATTTATGAAAGTTCTACCGTGCTGAAAGAAGTCAGTGACCATATTTCCCAGGCGGCTGGTGTTTCCAACACAAATGTTGATAATTCTTTAAAAAAAAACAAAAAAAAACAGACGCTCACCCGTTGTGTGTCTCTTCCGCGCTCACCAGGCGCTGGCAATGCCTACGAGTGTCCGGGCCGGGAGCCTGAAGGACCCGGAGGTGGCTGAGCTGTTCTTCAGGGAGGACCCCGAGAAGCTCTTCACGGACCTGAGGGAGATCGGCCATGGAAGCTTCGGAGCGGTCTACTTTGTAAGTTACTTTCCTTTGTGTTTTGGGCCTCTAATACGAGTGCAATATTTACACCAATGGTTTCCTCTTTGTTTTGAAATGTATGTGTTTAATTTCTGTCAGCTGGCCTCATGATATGGATACACTAAACGTTTAAAAGTAATATAGAGTGTATGAATTTAATTGAATATTTATCAGAAAAGGAGATTTAGTGACCGAAAAATGATTGTAAACAAATCATTTCGATATATTAGTTTGGTTTAGGTAGAATACACAACCATTTGCAGAATATGAATATAAATACTAAATAATTATTTAGTAACTGACAGTTAACCTAGCTGAAAGTCTGTTTTTTAATTCCAGGGTGAGGACAAAAAAAATATATATGTATATGTGTGTGTATATATATATATATATATATATATATAGTTTTAATGAGACACACCATACTATCAAGCTTTTTATCGTGGCCTGCTTTGATATATTGTTATTCGTAGCACCCCTAGCTACGTTATATCGTTGCTGCAAGTGAAATGCAGCATTGATAACTTGAAAAAAAAGCAGTTATTCCCATCATTGAAATGTCGTCATTGTAATCTTACCTGGCTCAAAGTGGTTGATGGTGTGAAAGGGAGGCACAACAAAGGATAATACCTAAAATACAATGGTGAGGATGGTGTTGTGGGTCAGCGATGACGTATGTTACTGTAGTGATGAAGGTACTGCCACTCAAACACAAGGTGGACAAACCTATCAGCTGCAGATGAAAGGTGGCAGGAGAGAAGAAGAAGGGAAAGCATAGCACAAAGACAAAGGACAACTCATGTAGTGGATGAAAAGCGCTTTTTAATAGAAGGAGCAATTTGTGGAAGAGGGGATCAACGGGAGAAGGCAGACAAGAAAAGTGGCAGAAATCCTTGTTTTATGTAATAGTGATTACTCTGTTGGGTCTGATGTGAGAAAATAGCTGATGTAACAGAAGCAGGGCATCTTGGCTGTTTAAAGAGAACTGAAAGGGATAATTTATTGTCTGACGTCCATAACCTTTCCACATTAGGCCCATGACATCCGCACAAATGAAGTGGTGGCCATCAAGAAGATGTCCTATAGTGGCAAACAGTCCAATGAGGTAAGACCTGGCCGACCCTCTCACCCGTCATCTAACGCAGATGTGAGATCAGTTTACACGTTTACCGGTTTGCTCATCGACGTTTGTGTTCCAGAAATGGCAGGATATCATCAAGGAAGTGAAGTTCCTCCAGAAACTGCGCCATCCCAACACTGTTGAGTACCATGGCTGCTACCTGAGAGAGCACACAGCATGGGTGAGTGAGAGTGAGTGAGTGAGTGTGAGTGACTTCACGCTCATTCCCGATTAGCTGAAAACCAGCAGATTACCGACTGAACGGTGCCCTCCAAACTTGCATTTTAATTTTTCTCCTTTAATTCTTTGTCTCTTTTCTATCTCATTCACTTCCTCTCTTAGTCGGGAAGTCAACAACAAAGTCTAAGATGGAAATAAAAATAAAAAACTAACGGAAACGACAAGAAAGGTTGACCGCTTGTCCTAATGTCGATACGAGTGGCACCTTAGTACTTGATTACCTCATCAATGGAGTGGTACTCTGCACTGAATCTTCCTGCTGTAGTGTCAGTGGGTTTGCAATAATGTGCACAGTTCTGTACTCTCACTATACATAAGGATAGATAGCGCGAATGTGGCACACTGAGCTAAATAACTTCTACTTTGTGGAGGAGCGGGTTTTTACATCCGACTCTGACACTCGAGCTCCTTTCCCACTAAAAACCTCACAACTTGCTTTTGTCTTTGATGGGGAAAGTTACGATCAGCATTTTTTTTTGTAGGAAAAGGGCGTTTGAGATCTCCCGTTTCGAGGTGGACTTGAGAACACTTTTCTGGGCTGTACTTAGTCCGACAACAGCTCTTACACTTGAATATCTATACTGAACTGTCTGATAAAACTGCCTCTTGTCCAAAAAAATGCTTTTCATTTGAGTCAAGTGTGAATCAGTCCTTCCTAAAACAGTTTAACACTCCCTCTCTGTCTCTCCTAGCTGGTGATGGAGTACTGCTTGGGCTCAGCTTCTGACCTCTTAGAAGGTAAGTAGGAAATAATAGTGACGAATGAGTAATTAAGACATTAACACAAATTAATTAAAATCTACACTAATGAGTTAATTACATTTCAGTCGTTCACACAAACAACACCTGATAACCCTGAATGTCTCTCTTTTCTCCCAGTCCACAAGAAACCCCTCCAAGAAGTGGAAATAGCTGCCATAACCCATGGTGCACTGCAGGGATTGGTGTATCTTCACTCTCACAACATGATTCACAGGTAACCCGTGTTCCTTTTCTCACTATCTGTGTTTATTCTGCGCTCCGCCCACACACTTCTTCTTACATGAGACTAAACTAATACAGGGGAGAAAGCACAAACTGTGCTGCCTGCAGCTTAGTCTATACTCACGGTAGTGAAGCCGGTGTGACTTTTAGCATTAGTTCACTGATAAAAGTACTATTTACAAGTCTAGGGATTATTTAAAAAAAAAAAAAAACAATTAATTTTTTTAATGCTTTAGAAACCAGTGATCTTAAAAATCTTCGCTTAAATATATATCTTGCCTGCCAAATCAAGTTGTTTACAGGATATTCCGCCTCTGCTTCCACATGATGCATTTGATACTGGATACAGCGCTTGTAGAAAGGCAATAAAGTAGTCCATGAGTTTGAAATATGAGTTTCCTGACGATTTCAATCCCTCCTCGGCATTGTGGGGGTTGGTTTTTGGCGTTTGACAGTTACACCTACAAGTCATATATGGGCATATATCTGGGTTACAGTCTTTGTCTTTTGATGCTTCACAGTTAATTTTATTTGTATGCCCTCTGGCGTTTTGGAGAATAATGCAGCGCATTAGGTTTAAATCGAGCCGTATGGCGCGGCAGCTTCAGGCGCGAGTATAAACAAAGCTGAAGATGAGCTTATGCACTACAGTGGTGTTTATGCTCACACTCTGTGCAACCACACTACATTTTATCTCTCATGTGTCTCCATTTGTTTTGTCTTCCTCACGATTTTCCTAACCAGTCATTGTCTCTTATCTGATCATTTCTCTCTCTCAGGGATGTGAAGGCTGGAAACATCTTGCTAACAGAGCCGGGTACGGTCAAACTGGGAGACTTTGGCTCTGCCTCCATCAGTGCCCCGGCCAACTCCTTCGTAGGAACACCTTACTGGTAAGATAACAGTCATCCTTGTCGTGATGAAGAAGATGACAGTTTCTTGTTCATAAGAATTGCACCAAACTGTGATCCAGCAAAAGTATTTCAGTTATTAGCTTGCCCCAAACTGATGCAACATACATTTTACTCATATTTAAGGGGATTTATCTGCAGATATTTAACAGAATATTCATAATTATGTTTTAATCTGTGTATAGTTACCCAAAACTATCTATAGTTATATTTTCCTTAGCTTGTAAAAAGCCGTTTATATCTACAGAGTCCGCCATGTTTCTACAGCGTCCCAGAACAGACGGCCTTTTGAATATTACATTATCTGATGGTTGTGGTATGTTCCCGAAATCTAGTATTAAACAGGCCCTAGTGCTAATTTATTAAAGATTGTAGTATGGATACGTGGTGACGTTACTAAAGCTTTTTATTAGTACTTTTTAAAGTTTTGATGTAATTTATTATCACACCGCAGCAGGCATTGGCTCTGCTGTCTTACACACTGTCCCTTTTTAATTGACAAATCAAAAAGATTGCGTTAGATTTATCTAAGGAAAAAAAATAATTGGTACAGCCCTTATGGAAACTGCAACTGTTTATTAGTTTATTGACAGTCAACTAATCCTTTCAGTACTACCTGTATATTTCTCGCAAGGACATCAGACTCCACTGTTCATGAGCTGCAGGTTACTGTTGTTATGGGACATGAGGCATCATGACCCTCGTCATCCTCGTGTCTATTCATGTGGTTAAGACGTGGGGATGGCTGAGAGCCCGCGGCGTTGTTCTCTTGTCGGTCCAGCATCAAAGAAAAAGAGATGAAAAAGGCTGAATTGCTTTGTTGTGTATCCTCCATGCAGGATGGCCCCCGAGGTGATTCTGGCCATGGACGAGGGTCAGTACGATGGGAAGGTGGATGTGTGGTCACTTGGCATCACCTGTATAGAGCTGGGTAAGAGATGTCCCTAAAATGGTTCAACTGTGTGTTTTGTGTGTGCAAGAGTTCACAAAGCTGAAAGCATCCAACCCTTTTCTTTGCTTATTCCTCTCTTCTTTTGTTTTTTGTTCTTGCTCTTTATCTGCCACTCTCTGTCACGCTATGTCGTGCTTTGTCACTCTGTAGCGGAAAGGAAGCCTCCTCTGTTCAACATGAATGCTATGAGTGCCTTATACCACATCGCCCAGAATGAGAGCCCTGTGCTGCAGTCTAATCACTGGTGAGAGTTGGAGACGCTTCCTAAATGTCCTCTTAAGACTTTTGGTGTTTTGTTAGGCAAAGTGGAACATTTTATTATCTTGCTCAAGATGATGTTATACATGTTTCTTTACAAAATAGCTTGTAATGTTATTCAGGCCTTTTCGTCAATGTTTTTTTAAAGTATGGAGGATTGATTGAATTTATGGTTTTAAACCTTTCCAGGAAGCCTACAGGGGTTAGAAACCATGGTTGACAAAGTGCAAATGAAGAAATAAAAACAAAATAGAAACTAAATGAACTTAATGATAGATAGAATTCATTGATCTGTGGTTTAGCATTTATACGCTGCTTTCATTGACCATTACAGCTGGAATGGTATTTTTATAATGACGATTGTATCATTTTCAGGTCGGATTATTTTCGAAATTTTGTGGACTCGTGTTTGCAGAAGCTCGTCCAGGACCGGCCTACCTCTGATGTGTTGCTCAAGGTACAAAGAGCTGTTTGATGTTGTACATGAAGGCAGGCGGAGGCGTGTGATCATCTCTTTGTCAAAGATTGTCTTTATGATCAAGCAAAAGGAATCTAAATTGAAAGAATGAATCTAATTAGCATGTTTCAATAAAAGATTGTGATGGACACTAAGTGTCGGGCACAAACATGTCATGTATTGTTGGTTTTTTAGAGGCCAATAATTAATTCAACAATACATATTGCATTTAATTCTATTTGGTTTATTTGGTGTTTTAATGTAATGTAGTTGATTTTATAATAGAGTTTCTCATCAGTTACTAGATCTCAACCGTGCACTGACGTAACAAGCAGATCAGCTTGTTGCTGTTGGGGAAATATATTATTGGTCTTTGCCTAATTTCCCCCTAACTTGAAAGGCATGCAGGTAGGGCTTAATGTTTGACGAACAATCATCATCAGTATAAAGGCAGTTGTTTAGTTATTGTGCAACATATTCTGGTTTATGAGAAGAACAAACTAAGTCAACATCTTAACCGTAATCTCCCCTTAGCAAAATTACTCCAACTCTCATGTTGGTATCTCGTTGGTTAATGTTGATATACAAGGACGCTAATGATCCTGCGGTTTTATTATTTTTTAAATTAATTTTCTCCCGCCTTTTATCCACCTAGCACCATTTCCTATGCAGAGAGCGTCCCATGACAGCTGTGATGGATCTGATCTCCCGCACCAAGGATGCTGTCCGCGAGCTGGACAACCTTCAGTACCGGAAGATGAAGAAAATCCTCTTCCACGAGGCCCTTAACGGCCCCGCGCCAGAGGGAGCCGATGAGGAAGAGGTACGAAAGGGACGGAGGAGGAAGAGGCCAACAGAGCTGCAGGGAGAGATGAAGTTACAAAAACAGAGAGAAGGTTTCTGATGGATAAATACTAGTAGAACCCAGCTGTCATAAATGAGAGCAGTGCTGCAACTATAGCAGACGAGGTTTACAACAGGAAGCCCTGTGATGAAATGGTTGCATTTACTTATTTTTATTTTATCAATCCTTGAAAATATGCCCAGATCAGCACTGATATGCATTTAATCAGTGGATTTCTTTGTCAAGTGAAACCGTTTGCTTGGCCTTGAAGCCATGTGTTGCATTTCATGCTAACCAAAAGCATAAAAACAAGAACTGTGTAAAGCACTTTGAAAAGACTATATTTGTCATCATCTAAGTTTAAAATGACTTTCTTAACCTTCAGAGTAAGATGCCGGTAGTAATTGAAATGTTTGTAGAAGTCTAGTCTAACAAGCAAGTTAAACCTTCAAATGTTTTAAGAGGAAGAAGGGACAGGGAAAACAGCTGTTTCTAGCATCCATCCTGTCTTTGTTTTGTACTTCTCATGTGTGTTCTCATATATATTGTGAATGTTGGGCTCCTTCCTCTCCATACAAAAGCCTTTGTTAGACATTTAATTCCAGTTGGTTGTTCCCCCGAAAAGGAAATGAAGGAATTCTGAGAATGTGGGGCTGCACTTTTCTAGAGGGTAGACCTGTGTCTTACTGTTCGCTTGTTTCATATTTTACTGTCTGCTAAGAAAGGTTTTGAAAGAATATATAAATATATGAATGCTATAGAACTGATCAATACACAACTACCACCATGTAGTAAAGAAACAAGAGGTTTAGGGTAAAGAAAGTGTTGTCTTTACCCTAAACCTCTTGACTGTTTTGACAAAATGTGCTCTCTTCTCCACCAGGATGGGGAGCAGTATATGCTGCGCACCGGCACAGTCAACAGCATGGAGAGCTCCCACTCTCTGCCATCCATGTCCATCAGCGCCAGCTCCCAGAGCAGCTCGGTCAACAGCCTGGCAGACGGCTCTGACGACAGCGGGGAGATGGCCATGATGCAGGAGGGAGAGCACACGGTCACCTCCAACTGCTCCGTCCTGCACAAGCCCCTGGTCAGTCCGGATGTTTTACTGTCTGTGGGCTGCATGTCGAGTCACTCCCAAACCCTCTTTGACACCTTCAGCACTGTTTCCATCGGTTTTACACAGTACCTAATAAATTTATTATATATATATATATATATATATATATATATATATATATATATATATATATATATATATATATATATATATATATATATATATATATATATATCTGTAATCTTTTCTTTTTTTGTTTCCATTAAGTTTTTGTCCTTTTGATTCACTTTTACTTTATTTCTTAAAGTCTTAATTTTAACTTCTGTACCTTTTTATTTTTATTTACTCAAATTCTGTATTTGGACAAACTTTAATGGTCTGACCAAGTTCACACATGCACACACTTGCACCACCTCCAGGAAATGGAAAGTAATAGCAGCACTATTATTAGTTTAGACACACAAAAGCACTGAAGACATGACAGTAAAAACTCTACCAGACCAACTGCCAAAGGTTTTTTGGACCGAGTGAATCTTCATTAATTTAGAAGTTAAACTGTAAGAAATATTTAATACTAGAATGAGAAAAATCTGATGATTCAACCACCATGAACGTGTCTTTTTTTAAATAATATCCCACTCTTCTGTTTTGTCCTTTGCTTGCTCGCTATGTAGAGCCATGACAACATCTACGATGATCCATATCAGCCCGAGGTTGACCCACAACGAGAAGGTTCATCTGCTATTGCTGCTGCTGTTGCTGCCGCAGCTGCTGCTGGTGGTGTAGGTGGCGCAGGAGGAGGTGGTGGTGGTGGCGGCGGAGGGAGGCGGCGTCGAGGCAGAGACCATTTCGCCACCATCAGAACAGCCTCGCTCGTCACCCGTCAGATCCAGGAACACGAGCAAGGCTCTGCCCTCAGAGAGCAGATGTCAGGGTAACGTGACACATGCATGTTTCTATAAAAATCAGTGTTCGCATTTCAAGTTAATTTTGTAGAGCTCTGAAGCATACTTACAGTTTAATAGGGCGTTACAGTCCACAGCTTATAAAACTGGAAATAAAATGGTTAGAAAAAAACCTTCCTTCCAGCTAACCTCAAAGCCCCGTTTCCCCTCACAGGTACAAGCGAATGCGGCGACAGCACCAGAAGCAGCTGATGGGCTTAGAGAACAAGCTAAAGGCAGAGATGGATGAGCACCAGCTCAGGCTGGACAAAGAGCTGGAGAATCAGAGGAACAGTTTCTCAATGGAGGGAGAAAAGCTCTCCAAGAAGCACCAGGCTATCTTGGAGAAGGAGGTGAGCTGGTGGAGGGTGAGTGAGTGATTATATAAGAACAGAGGCAGAGATGAATACGAGATGGGAAAACTAGACGTGTCCAGAAGCACACGGCTTGATGTAACAAGCAGAGTAACTAACGGGGGGAAAAATATCTGATTTATAGCAAATGTTCCAGTTTTTTTAATCTCACGCTTCTGAAAATCCTGATGTTAATGAGACTATGTGTTGTCGTTTTCTTAGACAAAGGCCGTTCTGACTGAGGAGAAGAAGTTCCAGCAGCACATACTGGGCCAGCAAAAGAAGGAGTTGACGGGTCTGCTGGAGTCTCAGAAACGACAGTATCGCCAACGCAAAGAGCAGCTCAAAGAGGTGCTTCTTTGTTTTATCAGCAGTCCCAAATGAGCATTACGGATGGAAACGTAGTTACGGTTTTGCATAAATTGTCCGCTGTTGATGAGCTTCACCACACTACTGATTCCACTATTCAATTTAATTCAATAAGAGTGTAACTTCCATTTTCACCACTACCCTGCGACTTAAGATGAACCCTGCATCATACAAACAATATACAAACGGCACTGATATTTCAGCCTATTCAGCTAATACTAGTCTTCTTTCTTCCACTCCAGGAACTCAATGAGAACCAGTCAACACCAAAGCGAGAGAAGCAGGAGTGGTTGGTGCATCAGAAGGAGTGTCTGCAGCAGCTACAGGCGGAGGAAGAGGCCGGCCTGCTGCGGCGGCAGAGGCAGTATTATGAGCTGCAATGTCGCCAGTACAAGAGGAAGATGCTGCTGGCACGCCACAACCTAGAACAGGACCTGCTCCGAGAGGTACCATTTAGAAATTAGATCGCCGGATCAACAATTCATTCTCCTGAAACACTTTTAAACAGCCGGCCTTCCAGGAGAATTCAAACAGATCTGTTTCAATGTTGTTTTTCTTGGAGGTGGACATATCAGGCGCAGTCTCAGAGAGAGTTGTTGAATTACATTAATAGTTAGCAAAATCATTTTCAGGTAGTCAATACAATATAGTTGTTTTAGGACTTTTACAATGCAGTAAAGCCTTTGTCGAGTTGAATGAAAGTTTCAAAAATACACTTTGCATACTAGTTTAAATATAAAGTAGTCAAATACAACACTACTGCGTTGAAGTTACAAGCACAAAGATCTCTTTTTGTTTCTCTTGGTGAAACTGTCCCATGTTAAAGCTACTTCTAAAAGGTCCAGCATAGACTTTATTTACATTTCCTATTTACGTTTTGTTTACAGATATTTCATGAAATCCATTTTTATCTTTTCTATAATTGCTTTGTTTGGAAATCCTAAATCCTGTCCGACAAGAATACACTCGGCGGTCTCAGTGGGACTCCGGCTTGGCTCCGGGACATTTAGACACTCGTTACTTAGAAAGGCTAATGCCTGAATAGACTGCCAGCACTGCTGGAGGAGTTTAAGCTTTTTCCCTCAGGTTTCATTTCAGTGCATCTGTCAAAAGGCCTAAAATATTCTCCATCTCCTCCGCCCTCAAGTGCTTTAGAGCACCCTGTCTGCACTCTTTGCACTCACCTGGCACAATTGCATATGTTATAATTTTCTAGTGTTTTTATTGTGTGGATGTGTCATTGATTTTGTCTTTTTGCGTTCTGTTTTGATGTGAACTCTGGCCACGAAACAAATTATTCCTCGTGGAACAAAAATTACCAAAACAAATAAGCTGCAATTGCATGTTTTTCATCTCACTTTCCGGTGATCCAAACAGTGATGCTTTTTCCCAGGAATGTTGCAACAGACGCAGATCTCAAGCTTTCCTCAGTGGGCCATGTGCTTGCTTGATTGTAGAAACTAACTAAAAGAAATGTATTTTAAATAACAAAGTTATTTAAATTAAAGAAATAAGAAATATACTTTAAATGTTCTCTGATTCGTCCTTCCCGCCATTTCACCGTCTCCTTGTCTTCTCTTAGGAACTGAACAAAAAGCAGACTCTGAAGGACTTGGAGTGTGCGATGCTTCTTCGTCACCACGAGTCCACCCAGGAGCTGGAGTTCCGCCAGCTGGGTTTGGTGCAGCGTACGCGGGCCGACCTCATCCGCACGCAGCACCAGACGGAGCTCACCAACCAGATGGAGTACAACAAGAGGCGTGAGCAAGAGCTGCGTCAGAAGCACGCCGTGGAGGTCCGCCAGCAGCCCAAGAGCCTCAAAGTGAGTGAGAGCACCCAGAGCCTGTGGTCTCCTGAGGAGGGGGAGGGACAGACAACAGAGGGGCCGAGCGGCAGCTGGGGCAGTGAGGCGGGGCTGGTGGGAGTCGAGGGGGAGGACGAAAGGGATGGCGGGTTGGAAAAGGGGAGGGACGTTGTGGCTGAGGAGATGTATGATGTTGAGGATGAACTTGATGGAGTGGAGGAGGGCGGCGGCGTGAGTGTCCCTGTGGTTGAAAGGAAAGATGAGCTGGGTGACAACGATGACCCCAAGGGGAATGATGAGGCTGAGAAGGAGGAGTGGAAAGTCAGTAAAGAGGGGACAGAGCTGAGGGAGGTAGAAGGAGTGCAGTGGGAGTACGAGGATGATCCCAGTAAAACTCATGTAGACACCGACGATGAAGAAGAGGGCAGGGGCGTGGCTGATGGTTGTCCGTCAGAGTTTGTCTCGTCCCTGTCCCCAGAAAAGAAACGACACCGCGAACGAGTGATCGATGAGCTCTCTGAGTTTTACTTCCCCGATGCCCCGGAGGAACTAGAGCCCCAACCCATCTCTACCCATTCTGCCCCCGCCCAGACTTCTTTTCCTTCACTCTTCTCTCACGCCATCTGCCTTCTCCTCTCCCTCTCCGCTGCCGCCCGGCCGTCCAACCTCACTTTGCTGCTCCTCTCCATCTTCCTCCTCTCCCTCCGCCGCTCACCTCCTCTGCCCTCGGTGGCCTCTGTTCTCCTGTCCGCTGAGCTCGCCTGTTTGGCGCTCTTCTTCTCGTACCTCTTCCTTCGTTCATGCTGCTCCCTGTCTCTCTCCACCTACATGTCACTCAGCCTCTGGGCCAGCGGCCTCTTCAGTTTAGGACTCTCCCTCAGTTTGGGGATTTATTACATCCCCATGATTTTGATTTCAGCCTCCTTCCTCAGCTCTCCCTCGCTCTTCCTCTCTCTGTACTTGGTGGTGGTGCTGATTGTCAGGCCGGCCCGCGAATTCTTCCAGCACGCACCCCGCAAAGTCAACCGGCTTTGCATGCGAGTTCTTTTCCGGCTGCCTCGACCCCTGTTTGCTATGTGCCAGTCGGTCTTGGGCGGGATGGCTGAGCGTAACCTCTATGAGATGTTTCCCAAAGCAGGGCGCAACTGGGGTGGGCGCCAGTCCAAAATCCCTGTCCCTCTCAAGAGCTTACCTTTAGAGTATCAGGCTCGCTGCAGTAACACCTCTCCCTTGGCCAAGGGCCTTCTCTGGGTGAAGCGGTTCAGTCGACGCCCCCTCGGGGTCTTGGCAGACCTGGCTAACTCCGTGGTGTTAAAACTTGCCAGACAGCTTCTTAAAAAGCTCCCGCTCAATGTCAGGATCAAACTTCAAACTCTGGGCCTCTTAAGGAAAGAGAGCCCGAGCAGGCTGCCTCTACTGCTTCCCTGGGAGGTCAGAGAGAGGAGACAGAGGGAGAGGAGGGAGAGAGAGAGGGAGAGGGAGAGACAGATGAGTGAAGAGAGGTTGTTCCGTGAGGAGGCGAGGTGGGAGTTTGGGTTGAGACGAACTTCATCTGGAAGGTTTGTCAGGGGGAAAGTTCGGCCATGGAGATAGCAGGAAAGAGGGCAAATTGAAGGAAAGAGTGGGAAAAGTATGTTTGTGTGTGTGTGTGTGTGAGTGAGTGAGTGTGTGTGAGACTGTTTTTTGGTCACATTTCTAAAAGATGAGCTGTGTTTTAGCCTGCACACGTCCTGCCTGTGGGCACTGGCTGGAAGTGATTCTGGCTGCTCGAGCTCATCCAAACATGCCGTACTGTTGAGTAGTTGGACCCTGCAAACGTAAATCATGCAGCTGAAGCCACGGTTACTCTACAAACCCAGTGAAGTTTTTATTATTGTGCTTTTTGTAAAAGTTTTTATTTCATTTTATTATTTTGCTCTTAATTTGTAAGACAAATATTTTTTTTAATGGTTATTTTTAAGACCAGATTTGTGCAATCTTTTGTTTTTCTTTATCGCGGTCTTATTTCAAAGGTTGCATTGTTATATCAGTCCTCAGAACAAATATTAGTGTTACATAACTTCATGGCTGTAATTTCACCAAATACTGTGAGAAAAAAAAATAATCAAAACAAACGTGATGATTTCACTAACATCGCCCTGAACACTAGCCCTCAGTCGGTATCACAGCTGGAAGGACACGCCTGACACCACTGAGGACATTTTGGATTATTTTGATGTGTAGTTCTTCTGTCTAGAAGTCCACATAATAATAAGCAGAAAGTGTGAAGTTATGGGACTTCAAATAAAGTTTAGGGCCATTTAACTGAAACAATAAGCCTCTCCAGCTCATTGTTTCATGTCAACACATCATCATTATTTACATTATCTATCAGATTCTAGTTAGATATGCTGTTATTGTTGCTCTTCATACAATAATTATGTTATGATTTACCATGTAAACATTTAGATATTTTTCCCTTTTTAATAAACCTATGAACGTACAGCAGTTGAGTGCCTAGTTACAACTGTTTGCACAAATGTTTCTTTTGATGTGAAATTTCCAAAATTTAGAGTTAAAGAAAGCAGGATATACTTTTGAGTCGTGAAAGTATACTATGATAATAAAACTATTTAATATTTCAGTGTAGCCTAATTTATATATGAAGCCATATAGACAATCTTTTGAGACGCGCAATCCTTTTCTAAGTCCAAAGATAAATGCAACTACTGAAGGTTAGGATGGTTGGCCATCATTATAAAAAGAAGATATCCAGTAATGGCAGACATCGCTTTCATTTTGCACGACTCCAAAGACCACTTTTAAAAAAACTTCTGAAAATGTGGGGAAACGGATCATTTCAGTTCAGGGTGATTATTTTCATTAATGATGATGCCATTATCTTTTCTATAAAAGAACGCTCGTCACAACCGTCCAGAGCTTAAGGTGATGCCTTCAAATATCTTTGATGTTTGACCAAAACCAAAGATACTCAGTTTACATTGACATATGTAAAAGCAACTTATCCTCTTAATTAAGAAACTGAAACCACAGAATGTTTTTATACCGGTGATATGAATCTGTCGATGATTAATCGTTTCCGCTTTACTTCAGTTGGACCAACTGGAAACTTGACAAGTAATAGTGCTGTTTTTTGTTGTTGGTTTTATCTCATGATCTCAGAAATTTTGAGACTCAAAATACCAAAAAGCTCTGTTTTATAGAATTGAGTTAAGTTGAAATTAATAATATTTTGGAGCACATATTATCGATACATACCGATCTGAGTGTTTGAATTTGTAAACGCTCATATGAGCATTTATAAATTACAATAAACATAAGAATATATGTGCAGGATAAATCTGGTAAGGATGAAACAAATGCATTAGTGCCTATAAATGCTAATTATGTAGGAAAAAGGTGCCCTGCATTGTATTTCACAGAAGGACGACATTTAAAGCTATTTACATGGAGGATTATTGCTGAGTAAGAAAACTCAATCTGAACTGTATTCGACCCAAAGGGGCAGAAAAGTTCGCCACTTCTTTTGAGTGACCTGCATGTGGGAAGTCTCGCTTTTAAGAAAGATATTTCACACCAAACATTGTTTTATTTGAATGTAATTTATTTGCCAGGATTTCATTTGTGTTCCAGTTATTTCCTGTTCCTCTGTGTATGTTTACATGTTTGTATTCTGTTTTGTTGTGACACCATTTCCACAGAGTTATATCACCTTAAGTTTATATATATATATAAAAGTTATTATTTTATATTCATGCAGTATTTGTAAGACTAGTACTGCATTCTGTTTGGCAGCCTTTTTGTTGTCCTTTTGCATGAGGCGTACTGTATGGCTGTGTGCTCGCACGCATAGAAATCTTTTTGGTATACTTTAAGATCCATTTTTTTCTTTACACAAAAAATAAATTGTTTTGTGTGAAAATCATTGTCTTGTTTGTTATGATTTTGTTTCCATTATTACCACATTGTCTTCATTTGTTTTCTTTTTCCCATTTAATTTATCAGCCAACCTTATTTTTAATGAAAAATCAATCCGCCATTTTGTCCGTCATCCTCCTGTTTCGTCACACGTTTGATCTCCGTTGTCGTCCGTGCCGCCTCCCTCCCCTTTGACCATACGGTTGAAATATTATTTATGTATGTTAGCTTGGTAACTTGTGGGTATATTATCATTTAATAGGCTCACAAGTAGGCTGGGTATTTTGGTACTTTCTTACATGCCAAATCACAGCTTTAATATTTATGAAATAAACAAATGAATTAATTATTCATTAATCATTTTAAATCTTAACACTTTTTGTTGTAAACTTTCAGTCAAAACGTTCAAACCCGAGTCGTACCGTGGGGGAATCTGAATATGTTAAAATACTTTATAATCATCATTTTGTGATGATTATAACTTTGCAATGATTAAAACATACACTTATAACCTAAACGTATGTTTTAAGAATAAGTAACTTTGGTGCTTTATCTCCTTACATGTCAATACCGATTAATCACATTTCTGTTAAAGGAACAATTTGCAATATTTCAGTTGTTTTTAAGTTATTTATTTTTTTAAGTCTGAAATATTTGGTTTGAACAGCACCAGACAAATAGGTCAACTAAAGGTCAAACTATCTAATTAAGGACCCTTTAAGGAGTTAAACCAAATAATCATACATACATACATACATGTACATAATCAGGAATTAAATATTTACCACTTACAGTGATTCATGCTATCAATCGAAGTATAAATACAACTTATGAACTCTTCAAAGTCCTTTTGAGTTAAATCAATTAAACTACTCTCCAGCTGTATATAATCATAATAAATATAATAAGGCAGCAAGATGTAAGAAATACAACGCCGCATGGATCAGCTTTACTTGTGTGATGCATTTATCTCGTCCGGCCTTCATAAAACAATGACGTGTCCCCGTGAAACACCCAACGTTTAACAGGTATTAGGTTGTGAATGTTATTGGTTTCAGCATTTTTATATCAAAATTCATTTCAACAGATTTTTCACATCCCCCTCCGTGTTCATTTGTAAAACCGCAGGAGCACTTTAGCCCAGCTGCCTCCTTGTCTCTTCTCTCCTCCAGTCCAAAGAGCTGCAGATTAAGCGTCAGTTCCAGGACACCTGTAAGATCCAAACCCGCCAGTACAAGGCGCTGCGCAACCACCTGCTGGAGAACACGCCCAAGTCGGACCACAAGGCCGTGCTGAAGCGCCTGAAGGACGAGCAGACCCGTAAGCTGGCCATCCTGGCCGAGCAGTACGACCACTCCATCAATGACATGCTGTCCACACAGGCTGTGAGTAAGGCAAGGAGACGCTGCTCATTTCACACTCGCACCACACCGTCGAGGCTGTGCGCGGCCCGGCCGGGTCCCACCCATCCGCCCTCCCGCCCGCCCGCCAGCCTCCTCCTGGTACCTCCGTGATGATCTCCACCTAAACCCGCTTGTCCCAGTTTTACACCAAGTGGTTTGAACCATCCTGTTTCCCTGGCGGTTAAAACACTCTTCCACAACACCTTTTCCACCTGACTTTCTAGGAGAAACTCGTGAGGGAGAGTCAAATGATACGATCCATTGAATATTCGAAAGACTACTTTATCAATTTGGCAATGCCCCCCTGTAACAGACTCCAGTTGAAAAGAAAATCTATGCAGCAAAAATCTTTTCTGTAGATTTCACACATTTTAAGTGACAACAAATTTAAATGAGACTTTATGCAGCTTGCTGTGGAGCCACAAAAGGTGTTATATAACTTGTATTATTCATACTCCAAGCACCTTTTAAACAACTTCATTTATTATATAAGCATCACCCTTAACACTTCTTTGAAATGGGCTTAAAGTATCAAAGGTAAGTACATTGTCATCAACATTAAAGTACCAGAAGCAGGTTCCCTTTAACAGTAATGAATAAAACAAATAACGAAGAATTGTTAAAATAATTACAAGGAAAAGCAGCAAATCTTTGTATTTTTTTCAATGAGACTTTAACACGTCTCATTAAAAAATATACTTCAGTAACTGTACTTCGGTTTATTTCACCGCTGCTTGGGAGAGTTTTGTTTCTTAAGTCAAATATAAGATTTGATCCCACTCCACTAAACTCTTAACATGCTTCCCTCTCAGCATGGGACTCATACACACACAAAATCACATAAATAAAGAAATTATAGTAGGAAGAGGATGAAACGTTGCAAAATGTCTTGTTTCCTTCAACGATATAACGCCTTGTGCCTCTTTAAATTAATTACCTCTCGTGGCAGCGTGCCGCGTAAGCTCAGTAAGCCAAATCCCCGCTGCCCTTGTCTGTCTGCACATCAACGCCTGCTGTGGTTCAAGTCTCTTTGGGAAGCGTTCCCATTCACTGATTAAAGTCCAACCTGAGGTCAGAAAAAATACATTTTTTAAATTAAGAAAATCTTTCAAATGAAGATGTATCCTCTTTCCTAAAGCCAGGCATCTCAGGTCAAAGTAGTTCAACTGTTGTGCAACATTTTGTAAGGTTATCCTGATTAATTAACAGTTTGTTTTTAATATTACTTGGTTGTGGTTTTGGTTTCATTGCCTCCTTTTAAACACAGCACACTGTATTCAGGCCCAGACTGACAAAACATTCATTAAACACCACTCTGATCCTCTCCTCTCGAAACTTGTCCTCAACACTGACGCACAATTTGTCACCCATACAATCATGCCAAATCCATTTTTCATGGCACTCTTTTTTTTCTGTCTTTTAGCTGAGATTGGATGAGACCCAGGAAGCGGAGTACAAAGTGCTGCGGATGCAGCTGCAGCAGGAGCTAGAGCTGCTCAACGCCTACCAGAGCAAGATCAAGATCCACACCGACAATCAGCACGACCGAGAGGTCAAGGACCTGGAACAGAGGGTGTCCATCCGCCGCGCCCTGCTGGAGCAGAGGGTTAGAGCCTTTGGCAATCACTTGTATAACAGAAAAGCTCCTTAAAATTTAGGAAACGCCTCTGGTGAGTTTTACAAATCCAGTTGCAGAGACGATTATAAACTCAAGGGTGACTGCAGCTTTTAGCTATGACATTGTTCCATTTAAAAAAAATAATCTGATATGACTTTCTGTTGTCATATGTTCTTCTATGATTAACTTAAAATATTCTTCAACAAAATCTCTGGTTTTCACCTCATGGTCTTCTCAGTAGCTGTTCTGGAGCTTTCCTTTGTATGAAGTTGCAAGGACTCAAGCGCTACCAGTCCTGTTACTTAGAAGTCCTTATACTAAGTTTATTCTCGACCTTAAAAACAGCAGCTGACAAAAACAATCCCACCACAAAGTCTACCGTGTAGATGCACTGGACCTTCAACAATCAAATCTATATTTCAATGACAAGAGAGCAACTCCATCTGCTGCAATATTGTGCGTTTTGATCAAGAGCAACCCGAGCTTGTGGTGAGATTTTATCAAGACTGACCTATCAATCTCTTGGTATGCAGTAAATAAAACAAGCTTCACGTTTGCCAACGCAGAATCTTGACTCTTGGATTAGAAAAATATTTGTTCACCCGTCATAAAAATGACATTGTGTTTTCTCCTGCTTCTTCCCCAGATCGAGGAAGAGATGCTGTCCCTGCAGAACGAGCGCTCAGAGCGCATCCGCACCCTCCTGGAGCGGCAGGCCAGCGAGATCGAGTCCTTTGACTCCGAGAGCTTGCGCCTGGGCTTCAGCAACATGGCCCTGACGGGCATCCCCAGCGAGGCCTACCCCATGCAGGGCTACCCCAACGTCCCGCCCCCCAGCTCCCGCTCTGCCGGCCACTGGAGCCACGGCATGCACCCGCAGAACATGCCGGCGCAGCAGCACTCCCGCCGCAGCCACAACAGCAGCAGCAGCAGCGGCATCAGCAGCGGCAGCGGCGCAGGGGACCGCCGGAGCGAGTCCTCCTCGTCCTCTCACCCCCTGGGGATAGCCCTGGGGCTGGGGCGGGACGGGAGGGAGGCTCACCACTCGTCCCGCTCCTCCGCCTCCTCGTCCTCGTCCTCGTCCTCCTCTTCCTCCCACCACCAGCGCCACCACCTGCCCCAGCACTACCACCACCAGAGCACGCCGCAGCTCTACCGCGAGCGGGAGCGGGATCGAGAGAGGGAGCGGGAGAAGGAGAGGGAGCGGGAGTGGGCCGGAGTACGAGGCTCCGGCGGAGACCTGGCCCACCCACACCCCCTGCCCTTCTCCCATCACCTGCCCTCGCGCTCCTCCTCTCAGTCCCTGGCCATGCTACCTCCTCCGCCGCCTGCCCCTCCCTCTATCTCCGGCCCGTCCTCCTCCTCCTCCTCCTCTTCCTCCTCGCAGGGGGGGATCTACTCCGGCGGCGGTCTGGGTGTGCGCGGTGCCCCCGGCTTGATGGCCCTGAGGAACAGCCCGCAGCCTCTGAGGAGGACGGCGTCCGGCGGAGGGCCCGGAGGAGCCGGGGGCAGCGACGGCGTCCTGAGCCGAAGCACCTCAGTCACGTCACACATCTCCAACGGCTCCCACCTCTCTTACTCTTAGGCGGCAGGGTGGTAGCATGGCGGGGGGGGGGAGTGATTTAGGAAGGTAGCTATCCCAGGTTGCATCTCAACACTCTCAGCTTGCCACCTTGCCTCGCATCCTTTCTTTGACTGATCGCTCCACTCAGAATAGCCGAAAGGATCACCCTTTCCCCTTAACGCACAGAAAGAGATCAGTCGCCATCAGAGGCCAAGAGAGGACAAACTGACATTGTTGAGTTGCAGCCTGCTCCTTTAGACTCAGGGTGGGTTGAGAGGCTTTCTCCCATTCTCACAGGTACAAAAGAGGGAGGGAGGAATGTAACCACCTGTAATACCACTGGATTAAGGTGACATTAGAATAACAAAAAAAGAAAAGATGTTTGTGTTTAAATGTTTTTATCTTTGTTACTACCTGTATCAGAGTGAGACAGGAAGTGTGAGAGGAGGGATATTTTGCCCTTTTTTCTCCTCCCAGAGCTGCAGAGAGCGGGAACGGCAGCCGAGTCTTCTTCTATGATGTTCTGTGCTGGAATGGAGAAAGAGAGGGGACAAGGGAGGAAAAAGGTGTTCTTTTGCATTGTGTATGTACTTGTACGTAGTCTGTAGTGTCCAGATAAATCTAGCAAGCACTTGTAACTGCAGCTCCAGAAAGGAAAAAGGGGGAGAATCACAAACGATGGGTGACTTTAGTCTCCAGCCTGCTGGAGGGATTTGAAAACACTTTTATTGATTTACAACTGTTTTTTTTGTATTAAGTGTCTAAAAAAACAACACAAAAACAAGTTTCTTGGAACGTCACCAATGCCTTTAAGGGGTCTTAAAGGGATGTCGTGCCATCAAAATTTTTATTTGATGACTGCAAGATGATTTAAAAACAGAATGTTTGTAACAATAGACTCTGTTCTAAAAATGCAGCTGGGAGGAGGAGAAACATTTGTGTGGACATGTAAAAATACAAAAAAAAGCTTTCTGGCATCCATGACATATTGAATATCTAAACAACATAAGTGTCTATGGGAGTCACCCCCATGCATGAGATAGATGTACAAAAAAACAAACATTTGTAAACATGACCAAACACATTTGAGACGTACCGTACCTGTCCGAGTTTCACTGGCATTGAAGATCACGTGTCCCACATTTTTGATCTTTGCTGTACATATTTATGGGAATAGTAAAAACAAAAATGAGTCATTGGTTTTATAGAGTAACAAAGATAATGATAGTAATTTTGATATATTCAAACGAGTATTGAATTCAAGATTTAGAGCGTCAACTCCAACTGCATTTTCTATAGGTGTCAATATTACCATAACTAATCCTGATGTAATTGTTGTAATCATTTTCAAATTTTTCTCGCGAAGAAGAAAAGGGCCCGCTTTTGACTGTATAAAAATAGATGATAAACTGTTGTCAGGTATGGTGTGTATTCAAGGTATTAATGATTATTAATAATGGGTTATTAATAATTGTTAATGATTCATGTGTGTGTGTAAAGCGGTAACGTCTAGTTATATTGCCACTTTTTTTAGACCAAACAATTGCATTTTAAAAGACACTCCTACAGCAGCAACATCCCACTATTCACGTGAACTCTGACCTCCTCTGGCCTCGCACCAGAAAAAATAGAAGAAGATTTTACAATCGGGCACTGGAATGTAAATGTGAATGCTGGTTTTCCTTTTTATTTATTTGTTTTTAGTGTGGGAATAAGTTTCCTCACAGAAGCTCCTAAAGGAAGCATGGACAAAAAGAGATGAAGAAAGACGTGCACAATCCGAGTTGATCATCTACCTGCTGAAGGGTTCAGCATGCAACTGGTGTGTGAAGAGGAAGAAGAAGAAGAGGAAGAGAGGACGGGCATCGACTGAGCTGCTGTGAACGTGCACCCTTTAGTGCCGGCACAGCTGCAGTGACCGCAGCAGCTCGTCCTCTCGGACAAAGACACCAATCAGTGTTGTTAGTTGCACTTGGTGCTTCATTTTGAAGGAGATCAGAAATACCTGGAAATGTTTTTGTTGGTGTATTTTTATTATTTTAATTTAATTGAAGAAAAAAAAAACATAATCACCCTGCTGTTTGTATGACTCAGAAACACCAGCTCAAGACAATTCCCTGTATAACCTACTACTTTATGCTCGGTTGGAATCTCAGTGCATGCATAAACTTCTTATATAAACTAAGACCGCCGGGTTTCGGGACGGCCTTCGTGTTGGGGAAATCGGTGTGGTAGTGTTTTTAGACGGGTTGTTGTCAGTGTCAGAGGTCGTGGCGAGAGCAGGGGGTCTCCGGTCCTGCATCACGCCCGGATGAAAGATGAAGACAAAGAAGCAGCACAGGCTCATCTGTGTTTTGCAGAGTTTTCGGAGGGAGGGTGGGGGGGGCGGGTTGAAATCCTTATTAAATATTCCAACTCAAGCTATTCCAGGGCTGAGGACGAAAAGGAAGAAGGGTCTTAACACATGTATTGGAAAAGTAATAGGGTGCTTTAAAAAGTAATAATAAAAAAAGATAATAAATTGATATTAACACATTACCTTGTCTTGATTTTATGTACTTTACGCACATGGATGATTATTACAGGGCTACAAACAGTCGCTTAATCTGTAAATGAAATGTCAGAAAATAATCAACAACCAATTTGATATTCAGTTAAATATTGTTTTTAAACACAAATGCCATAACATTTCCGCTCAAGTTTCTCAAATGAGAATATTTGCTAGGACTTTTTTCATCGTCTATTTTATTGCACTTGAATATGTTCTGGATTGTGATGTTTGAATTTGTTAACTTGGGCTTTGGGAAATTATAAAGGACATTGTGTTTACTATTTTCTGAAATGTTATGGACCAAATAGAGAAAATCTACAGATTTATGGATAGCAAAAATAATGGTTTGTTGCATTGTTATTATCGTTATTATCGCATTATTATCGATCAATCTTCTTAATTATTTTCTATTTTGTCCAAAAAATGTAAATTGTAAACTTAAAGTTGACTTAAATTAATCAATTATTGTGTCTTTTGGCAATTAATCAAGTAAATATATGTATGTGTGTGTATGTATATATATATATATATATACATATATATATATGTATATGTATATATATATATATATATGTATATGTATATATATATGTATATATATATATATGTATATATGTATGTGTATATATGTATGTGTATATATATATGTATATATGTATGTATATATATATATATATATATGTATGTGTATATATATATGTATATATGTATGTATATATATATATATATATATATGTATGTATATATGTAAGTATATATACATGTATATATGTATGTATATATACATGTATATATGTATGTATATATACATACATACATATATATGTATATATACACATATATATGTGTATATATATGTATATATATATACACATATAAAAATATATATACATACATATATAAATATATATATATATATATATATATATATAAATATATATGTATGTATGTATATAGTGTGTTTTAAGAAAATCATGCATTATAAATAACATGTATATTTGTGTATCTGCCAAACAGGAAGTGTATCAGTATGCGTGCACGTCTATTC
Organism: Clinocottus analis; assembly: GCF_023055335.1. Taxonomy (NCBI): domain Eukaryota; kingdom Metazoa; phylum Chordata; class Actinopteri; order Perciformes; family Cottidae; genus Clinocottus; species Clinocottus analis. The sequence goes on along the minus strand of NW_027175920.1, from coordinate 8,006,586 downwards.
TCATCCATTGTGTGTGCGTCCTGAGCTGCTATTCGTCTGTGTGCTATATCTGACTCTGACATCATTATTATAGGCCGACTGGGAGGATCTGTGCGCACTCTCCTTTAAGATGCGTCTGTCATGTCTCGGTTAATGGGAAGTCATTCTGGCTGCTTCCTGCAGTGCACGAGGAGATCTGTTCCTGCTGGCCCGCGGAAGGAGGGAGGAAAAAAACCGACTGTGGCGCATTTTGCGTCGGCCGACTAAACCCAGGAAGGAAGGGGAGAGGACGGGCCCCGCCGAGGGAGACGGAAATGAGAGGGGGTGTCCAAAGAGGAAACCCTATCCCTTTAAGAGCAAGTGGGACATAGCGGTGCGAGAAAAGGAGAGGAGGGGGAGAAGAAAGAGGAATTAAAAAAGAAAAGGAAGAAAGAGACAGGGAGGGAGGAGGGAGAGCGGGCGATAAAAAAAGAAAGATGACATCCTCGCAGCTGAACGGCCGAGGTGGAGCGATAGGCTGCGGCCCGGCGAGGGCGCCGCTCGCCGGGGTCAGGGCTTGAAACCAACAACGAGGCTTCGACAAAACACCCGATTGGCCTATTGGGAGAAATCGGAAAAATAGATTCATAAATTAAAAACAAAGCATGACCTGCTGTGCTGCCAGATACGTGTGTTATAACCCATATTTGTTCTCTTGCGTAAAAAATGCATTTATTTCACGCAGAATGGTTTGTGTTTTTTGCGAAAGTGTGAGACTGTAATATGCGATTTTTTGGGGTTGATTTTTTTTTTTTTAAAGCAGTTTTGTTGTTTGTTGTTGCGTTTAAGTAAGATTAGTGTTGAGTGAACTAAAGTTAGAGACCAAAGTGAAAAGACAAACGGGCCTTTCTCGGACCCGGCCTGCTCCGCTGCTGCCTGCGCGCTGCAGCCTGCGTTAGTCAACAGCTGCGTGCATTTTAATCGACAGCATTAGGGCTACCTCGATGAGAAAAAAACATATTTTTGCAGACGACTTTATTCACGTTTTTCAAGCAAAACCCAGAAGCCTGTCGTTTCTGCTGCGGGACAGGCGACTGTTTGCGCCTCTATCACCGGTGGGCCCATCAAAACCATGCAAAGGCTGCCCTGCCCGACCTCAATCAGGACTTTATAATCTCCATCGCCGTGGCGCAAAATGGATGCTTCTTGGAGCAATTTTCTCTTCCAGGTAGGCTTGATGAGAAGGCATTACCGGCCTCTCTTTTTCTGCTCTCATTTTAACTGCGCGCATTTTCTCACAATGTGTGTCCCGGCGGTCCTGCGGCCCTCGCGTCTCGTATTTCAACCTAGCACCTCAAGATAATGCTGTGACTTGTGTTTACATTTGGTGATGGCCTTCTACTTGCTTCTCCAGAATACTCCCACCCAAAACCAAGTGGACGGGGGCCTCCAATCAGAGCTCATGCCTGTGCATACGAGCTCTCCCCAAACCCCACCCACAGAGCACATAGCACAGCCTCCTTCGACTGTGGACACTGCTGCTCTCAATGAGGAGCCCCTGCCTGGTGAGGGACACTGCACTGCACCCTACACCTGTGGAGCCGAGGCTGAACTCATTACGCTAGCTCTGAAGTGCATCACTGCCAGCTTCTCATTTAGTCATGGGGTAAAAAATAAAAAACAACAACGCAGTGATGATGATTTTGGTCACTTGCAGGTTGAAAAAATGTAATATTTGTTTTATTTCAAGTGCCCAACAGTCAAATTTAAATTGCTTACATTCTATAAGACTAATGGGGATCTACATCTATTATTATAATTATGAATAGCATGATGGGATATTAGCTGGCAATTATTTTGATGATTAAAATAATTTTTCAACGTTGTCAAAGGTTTCAGTGTATCAAATAGGAATATTTGCTCATCTTCGTTGCCTCCTATGATGGTAAACTGATTATTTTTAGGGGATTTGTAGCAGGGGAGTTCACATCTTGGTAGTTTGTGATGGACATTTCTCACTATTTCCTGAAATTGCACAGACCAGACCATACATTTAGATTATTGCAGTTAATTACATTTTCAAATTGCTTTTTTGATGTCACTGTAACCTCACATGCCTGAAAGATGAAAGGTTATTACACTTATTTAAAAACAACCAAATCACCTCCGGTGAAACTAACAGCTCTTTCTTTCTATTTCCTCCCGCCTTCCTGTGGTGCAGTGAAACCAGTGTCTCGGCCGGCCCGCATGCCCCACATCTGTGCCATCTGCAACAAGCAGTTCAAGAACAACTACAACCTGCGGCGGCACCAGTCGGTCCACACTGGGGTACGCATGAAGGACAGGGCCAGAGAGCAGGCGGAGGGGGCAAAGGAGGGAGCAGCTGGCCAGGTGGCGGTGGCGGCCCCGTCGGTGATGGCGGTGGGGGCTGGAGGGAGGGTGGAGAGGCCCACTGTTCCCCTCTCCCTGCTACACCTCTCCGCACCTCCCCCTCTCGCCCCTCCTGTCGTGCTGGCGGGGATCCAGCAGCCTCTCCTGGGTAGTCAGGATGGTGAAGGGGTGGCCATGGCTAACGTAATGGCTAGTGTTAACCCCCATGCTCCGCCTCCTGCTGCTGTCGTCATGGCCACAGGGGCGACAGTACAGGTGGGTCAGGGCCTTGTGGAGATGGCTGTCATCAACCCCGAACCTTCAAGCATGTTGTTTCTTAAACTGCCGGAGATGGTTAACCCATTTTTAACTTTATTTTTTAACGGGGTGGGACCTGAAAGCTGGGTGTTTTAATTCTACACATCGTATAGTAATCAGTTAGGGACCAGTAACTTCCATCCCAGTTTTTGGTACTGGTCCTCAATTTGAGAAAACAACGTGCTAGAAGCCCCCCACGCTCCACTGCATGTTCTCTGTTACACAAACGCCGTGAACGCCGATAGAGACTCCATCCAGTGGGACATAGTTATTGTAACATGTGAATCAACATCAGACATTTTTGCACAAGTGCGACATTAGTACAAATCAGGCGAGAATATATTTTGTGCATTTGCATGGTTACAACAAAAGATATAACAATATTCCAATAGTTGTCCATGAATGCATTTCTTTTTGTGTTTATAACTGGACTTCCACTTTCCATCTAAACGCTGTCGTGTGTTCATCCGCTTCTCTGTTTTGCCTCAGCGGCCTGCAAATCCCAACCCAAACCCGGTGAGGAAGAACCACGCCTGCGAGACGTGCGGGAAGGCTTTCCGCGACGTTTACCACCTCAACCGCCACCGCCTGTCCCACTCGGACGAGAAGCCGTTCTCATGTCCCATCTGCCAGCAGCGTTTCAAGAGGAAGGACCGCATGAGCCATCACGTGCGCTCCCACCAGGGGGGGGTGGAAAAGCCCTACGTCTGCCCCCACTGTGGCAAGGCTTTCTCCAGGTAAAAAAACATATACTGTCAGCATTGAGATAGAGAGACATCGCTTAGCTTAGCTTAGCATAGCATAGCGACTGGAAATAGAGGGCCTGGCTCGGTCCGGAAAAAAAAACAAAAGTTGCTGGCTTTAGCTCCATTTTAAGTGTACAGACATGAGAGTATTAACGTTCTTCTCAGCTAACGTTTGACAAAAAAAAAAGCATATTTTCAGAAGGTTGAACCCATTAGAGAAAAGAGTTCTCCCTGGCATTTCACACAAATGGTCACACTTTTACTCGAGCGTGAAAACGTGAAGCGTTTTCTGTCCTAACAGGTTGACTCTCTTTCTCTCCCAAGGCCTGACCATCTGAACAGTCACGTCAGACAGGTACACTCCTCGGAGCGACCCTTCAAATGCCCGGTGCGTCATGTTTATCCTGTGCGGCAGCCGCACCTGCCAGTCGCACACAGCATCGTATTTTAGTTCTTTCACGTTTTCAAATGATCAAGTTTACGTGCATAATGTTCCAGATGACTCAAGGTTGCGGTCTTGTACATTATCTGTCTTCAGCTGGATATCTGTTGACATGAGTAAATGAACATTGAGAATATTACCATGGAAACTAATCTGGATAAAGGTCTTGCCTTTTTGAATACGCAGTAGGTGTAATTGAACTGTAATTATTATGTTTACATGCAGAAGCTCAAAGCCTTAAATCCTCATGAGCATGACATATATATTGGGGATTAAATTAGGTCGTGAACACTGGCTGATGTTATTTTATAATTTAAATGACTACAAGGGAACTGTGTGTGAAACTAACAATTATATAAAAATAATTATTGGAACATCTTTTTGTGCACACATTTCCAAACTACGTGGACATTCTTGTGCGTGGGTCTTTGCTTTCTTCACTTTAATCACTCATCGATTTCATCTCTTTTTTCAGACCTGTGAGTCGAGCTTTGCCACGAAGGATCGTTTGCGTGCGCACATGATTCGCCATGAGGAGAAGGTCCCCTGCCACATCTGTGGCAAGCTCCTGTCTGCTGCTTACATCACAGATCATATGAGGGTGCACAACCAGTCACAGCACCATGCTTGCCATCTTTGCAATCGTAGTAAGTGAACGTTGAAGCATCTGTTATACATATTTTTATTTGTTGACAACAACCAGTGTTGTAGTAAAGACGAAGTCCTGACAAAGACCAGTCTATTGAGATCAAGACTTTGAGGTCAGGAGCCAGGCGGGATGAGAACATGGTGGAACATGCAAACCATGGGCACTCAGCCGTTAATAACAGCCATTAACAGGAACATAATTAGAAATGAGTCTCATTATTTATTGCAGTTGACGCATTTTACATCCAATCACAGTCATGATGTTAACAAATATAGAAGACAAAGCGGAATAAAATTGCGGCCAATTCTGTGACCTCCCAGAACAACTGTGATTTAAAGATTTATGCTCAGCTTGTTGTTTTGGTTTTCCAGTGTACGACTTTACTGTTTCAGGTAGACGTTCTTAATGAAATACTTCGATAATTGCTAATAATTGATAGTTGTTCTGATAATTGTCTTCTGTAAATCCTCTGGCTGTCAATTAAAAACTGTCAGAAAGAAATAAGATGAACCCGCTGCATGCTGACTAACTGGTGAACATCGTGGAGACATATTTTCCTCAGGAGTTAGTGTTGAGGCCCAAAACAGGATAAATATTATTAAATATCTGCTGGATATGTAAATATGTAACAGTTTTGCTAATAAATTTACCATATGAACTTTTAAAGTGGCCAAATAATTTTGTGCAGACTTTGGTGCATACAAATATTTTTATAGCGTGTGAGAGGAATTCCTCTGATCATGCTCAATGTAATCATGTTAACGTCCCTTATGTCTGATCTTGTTGAATCCAATCATGTGACCTTTGACTGAATTAATCATGACCAGATTACCAAAACTAAGGAGTTGTCGCACACTAATGAACCCTTCGTCTTTTAAAGAAACTCATCCGAAAGACCAAATAAAAGATGCAACAAGATTGGCACGATCGAGCCAAGTTATACAAAGAGAGAGCGACTTCCCACCAGGGTGCACATTTTGACCGTACCCATGTCCTGTGTGCCATGCTCTGTGCGTTAAAAGTGGGATTTGTTGTCAGATTGGGATTACAAAAATGCCGCGAGAAGAACAAAGTTAATTATCTGTATAACGATATGATGAGATGCTATTTCACCACTGTTTTGTTATTTTCCTTTCGAGATCCGTTCGATGTGGTAATTTTCACTCTTCCCTCTCGTCTCCGCTCTCCTCCGTCAGGCTTCACCACACTGACGTACCTTCGTGTCCATGCCCAGAAGCACCATGGGCAGGAGTGGAAGGACAGTCCGGGGGGCTTCGGCACAACCTCTGGTGGCATACTCGTCTGTCACTTGTGCGGCATCCACTGCAAGACACCCACCCAGCTCCAGGGGCACATGGGCACCCATGGCAACAACCAGGGTGCCCCCAGCCCCATCACCTCCAATGTGGCTGCCAGCAGCTCCGTCTCCCTCAGCAACATGGTGACGGCGCCGACCGTGTATGTCACTGGTAACACGGTGGTGGACCTGCTTGTCACAGACTGCTCGAGCATTGCAGCTCCACAATCCCACAGTTAGCAGTAGCGAGTTCAGCAATAAAAACCTCAGTCCCTTAACAGAGGGCAAAGGTTGGAGACGGTTACAGTTACGCGTAGATGCTGATCCGGTTTCAGTTTTGTAATGTCCCCACTTGTAGGTATGGTTAGGATTTTAAAAAAGTGGGGGAGGTTAACTCCAGTCGGCGTTCAAGATCAGTGTCGCCTCTGAGCTACAGAGCTGGAGCAACAGTGAAAAAGGAAGCTGTATTAATAGAGCAGTGAAGTCATGGAAAGAGGGACCTTTGTGGCTGCAGCAGGTTCATTGACACTCACGACAAACATGGATGTGTTGTCCAAATATTCCTGAATGCTCTCGTGCATTTAAGACTTCAATGAAACTGTGGTATTGTGGGCATCTACTGTATTACTCTCCCCTCTCTGCCCTCTCTCTCTCTCTCTGTCCCTCCCTTCGACCCTGGCATTGGCTGCTCTCTGCAAGTGCACCAAGTACTGTATATCTCACACCAGCTCTGATCTTACCTCCATTTTTGCAGCTCACTTTCTAAGAATCCAAATGGCTTGCGTTAGTAAGTAGTAGGGAGAGAATAGCTCTCAGAAAACGTAACGAGGAAACCAGTAGAAAGGAGAGTTGTGTGTTTTTGGTTGTGTGCGTGTGTGTGTGTGTGTGTGTGTGTGTGCGCGCGTAAGTCAGGGGCTCAGCTAGCATGTTAGCTTGTTTGTTCACAAAACTAAAACCATTTGATTTTGCAAAACTGTAATGCCAGGTTATTAAGTCTCTAGAGGGCTGTTCATTGATCAGGATGGAAGGCCATATGTGTTTTGGTCAGTATGGAAATGTGGGATGTACTTGTTCATTTGTTTTCCTAAAGGTACAGAGATAAGAATATAGTTATGTTCAGGAGTGTCAAGCACCTTAAGTCGTTATTGTTTGAGATTTCTTGGATTTTCTTGCTCTGAGTCTTCCACTCTTGGTCTGGCCATTTAAAAAAAAAAAAAGAAAAGAAACACAACAGCTAATCAACTTCAGCTTATGGAAATTCTTGCACTCGAAAACTACCTTTTGCATGAAATTAAGCTCAGCCATGCTTATTGTTAGGGAGCTGTCATGACAAAAGAAACCTTTCGCAGTTCCACCAAGTTAGTTGGCTGTAAACAATAATATTTATAAAAGTGTTGATTTTATTCAGACTATTTTAACATTGTTGGCCATTCATTTGATTGTAACTGTCATTGCCATAGTCATTTTTGTTTTCTCTATGTACCAGTCCAATGGGTGAAACTTATGCATTAGATTTAGTCATTTAACTCTGTATAGCACATACTGCTCTGAGCGCAAGTCATTATCGATCTACATTAATCACGTGAGGAATGGTCACGTGTCCATTGGATATCTTTGGTTGCTTTGAGTTCTATTGTGAGTGATGTGGTGTTGAGAAAGGGCTTATAAAGTCATAAGTACAATGGGAGTTTGACAACACCACTTGGTATGCTGTAAACAAATCCTGGTTTTGTACTGGAGTGCTTTTTCCGTTTTGTGTTAATGTTAGCTTGAAATTTGTAGTTGTTTCTTTCTTCCTTTTCTTCTTTTTTCTCCTTTGCAAATGTGTTCTTCCTGTTGAGAAAATTAGTGATTTTAAAACATTAATTTTAGGTTTTCTCCATCACACTAAGAAAAAATATTACCTCTACTCTAGGATTCTGTACAGCTCTTGTGATACATCTTAATGCCTTATCGTACTCAACTGCATTTTAATTCTTTTATGATGAAATATTTCAAATCTTAGTCATGGATTCATTAAGACTATTAATGGGATGTATTTATATTTATATTTTTATATTTCTCAACAGTATGCATGTCTAAAAGGTTGTTAGAGCAAAAAAAAATCAATAATGCTTAATACAGTCATAAGTATGTTATTTTGTAGATGAAGTAGAGATCATGTTATTATTTTGTTATTTGGACAATTTAAAGTAAAGAGAGTAAATGGGCTTTGTCTTGTGTGCTGATCTGTTCATCTACTACATCAACTATCATTGCTAACACTTAACAAAAAGGGTACAAAACAAATGCTTTAATAATGCACAATTAATACATGCCAATTGAATGTGTGCAATCCCACAGGATTTATCATGAATTCATGATGCACACCAGTAAGAAATTATGAAGTGACTGTAAGTGTATTTGATTATCTGATGCATCAATGAACGTTAACTTGCTTCTTTTATATGCAACCAAATTAATATCCAGTTCACAAGAAACGGGAATTTCAGACCCGAGCATTGGATCAGCCTCACTGAAAGCAGAACAGCTTTTCTCATATAAATAAGAAGCTGTTTTCATCAAACTGATAATCAGATGCTAACGTGCAAGTCACTGCATAACCCAGTGACAATAGTGGGAAACATTCCCATGATGACGTGACTTCACATCGGCATCATTCTTCTATCAGAAGGTTTCACAGTAATATTCAATGTACTCAATAGATTCTGAGAAATCAAGAAAAACCTGACAAAGCTATCTTGCTACTCAGTTAATGTAGTGAGGACACAGTGCAGGATCTGATTTTTGTTACTTATGTACCTTGTTAGCATCTGTCTAGATAAAAGTGTACAAAGAGACCTTTTTCTGTTTCCTGAAGGATATATGTTCCTATAAATTACTTTATTTGAAGAGAACTAATTGTATTCATTGACAGAAGACATGCAGTGCAAAGGGATGATCACTGTATATTAAAGCTGAAGACAAGTGTATCGATATTCTCCACAGACTGTTGGAAGTATACTTCTGGGGAAAATATAAAATAATGAAGTGTGTACTCCAAAACAAGTTATTTCTAACATGCATACTAACATTATTACATTGCTTTAAAACAATCATCTAACAATCTTTATTGTCATATACTTTAAAAGTTATATCTTCCAAGTCTGTGTACTGAATTGTTGATTTTTGCTTTTATACATTTTTATTTATGTATTTGCTTGTATTTCTGTCACGTGTGTGTTTTTGCATACAGGTTTGGTTTCCATACTGATTAAGATCTTACACTCCTGCACAAGCTTTGAGTCAACTTAGTTAAGGACACAGTACAGTAATTGTTGTGAATTATTCACAGTTGATAAAACCATGTATTATAGAGCAGACCATAAGAAGACATCCTACTTAACAAATTTGAAGAGTTTCTCCCTAATCTACTTGTCTTTTATAGATTGTTCCAGTTGTAGAAACAGTGTAAGCTGATGTTACAGTTTAACTCAAAGGACAAAGCAGGGTTATCAATGCAAAACCTGAACAGTGTTGCATTGATTGGCATGCAATCCGCCAGCCTACAAATATATCAATGTCAGAAGAAGACACACATACCAAGCATCTCTGATAAGGTGCAGATAAGGACTGATGATTGATCCTTTTTTTTGTGCAAATGCTGGTCCATCCAAAGGTCAAATAACTAACTTGGCAAAGACAAACAGGTAAATAAATATTCACAGACAGAACTGGCATTAATGGTAAGTGGCTGCCTTCTATGTATCCAATACAGAGTCATTTTGCTTATATGTAAGTTATTTTATTCTTGTTTAAAGTGGTTAGATTGGATATTGCAAACTGTGAATAAAGCTTAAATAGACGCCCTCCTTCAATCAATTCAATGTTTGCCTGTGTAGAAAACGATGAAAAGCCAGTGTGCAAAATGCAGTGAAGCGACTGGTGCAAATCCCTCGTCATGACACGAGCTGCTGTCTGGACCTGTAGGAACGAGCTTGCGCAGCAGTCCACCGCGTTGACTCAACCGCGAGCCCGAGACATCGGCTTCTGTGGTCTGCTGCTGCGAGACAGACGAGCTAACGTTATCGTGACACTTGGATCCGACTGTGGCATTGTTATTTTTTTGTCATTTTTTTCGGGCTATTAGCTAAAGCTTGCTTGAAGCAGGCCAGTCACCAATGCTCCAATTGAGCCACCCTCCCATAGATGTCGATCTAACTTGCTGCAAGCTAGCATTAGCGCGCTGCTGCTCGCCTTCAGACACTGAAGTGGCCACATAAACATGCGGATCATCGAGGCGGAGACCCCGGGGACATCTCTAACGCTAGACACTTTCTGGAGGACGCAATTTTTCGACTAGCCGCCGATTGGACTCTGCAGAGTTTTTGTGTAAATGCTGCTTAATATTTATATATTTATTCTAAACATGTGTAGTTAGCTTAACTCCAATCTGTTAGCCGCGGTTAGCTTCCACTGTGTCGGCGAGCGTAGCTAGTTGCTAACTGCTACAAACAAATAACAAGCTAACCGAACAGTTTCACGTTACCACGAATAAGTGACAAACCGTGTGACACAATTCACCTAGGTATCAGTTATTGATCATTGGGTGTTACCGTCGTGCTAATTACAGTTATTGGGTTAAAAGGGAATGGTTGCTATCTAAGCGGTGATCAGCTGCCATATTTCGGGAGATGCTAACGTCATTGTTAGCGGTTATAAAGGTGGTCGCCTCAGGGAGGGATCGTCTCTGTTCACGAGCTACAGCTCACGTTTCAAATGTGCATGGCGGTTGCCTCAGTTTTCTTGATACATCAATAAACTTCATAACCCCCCCAATAATAAAGGTCGTTAAATTGGCGTTAAATTAGCTTTCTGGTGTTAATTATGTTCTTTGTTTATAGCTTGAATAGCCGGTGTTTAGATGGAAAGCGGTCTGTTTAACGCTAGCTTGCTAGGTTAGGTGAGCGTTGGTTCAGTCACCAGGTCAGTTTGACGTGTGCTGTCGGAACAATTTAGACAAAGTTGCTTAAGTTAACATTAACGTGTAACAGTTGGCAGATCCGAGTCAATGACGGAGTAGTTTAGCGATAAGTCAACCCTCAATCCCCCTCCGTGGTTAGCTTGCGCTACCGGTCAAAAGCGTGGCCGGTGATTTGCATTCCACGCAGGTAACATTAGCTGTTGCCCGGAACTATGAGCACCAGCAGCCTATTTTGATGTCGATATTTTCGACGTACAGGATGTACAAAAAAAGAAGAAAGAAACGCAATGCGTATTTTACTAATGGACTTCGACTTTTTATTGAGTCAGCTAGTCTAGTGTAGGAAATACTGCATGGAACTAGCACATGGCTGCCCTGGGAGTGAATAAGGTGCACAATGTCAGCGAATGGACAGAGCAGCATGCTGCACAAAAGGGCCTTCTCTCTGTTATTCTGCCCATGCAGCAGTTAGCTTTTATATACTCTCCCTGCTTTGGCTCCTGGGCACCATTTCTTTTCACATTTTAAAATAAACCAGTTTTCCACATTGTGCCTTTGCTGTATTTGATACTCTGTTTGCCTCTCTATCGTTAGTGTGCATACAACAAGACCTCAAAAGAAGCTAGAACAATACATTGCCACACATGTTGGACTTTGACTATAAGCTATGTTTGTGATGTCTTAGTTCTGCTAATGTACAGGCATGGGTGTTGCCACGAGTGAGATCAATATGAATTGTTTGTTCACTGTTTGATGATTTGTGTGTTTCAGGGAGGGGTAAAGAACGACAGACCTCAAGGACCAGATTGCCCGCTGAACTTTTTGCCTCTCGGACGTATTGCCAGGGACCATGCTGACCATTCTAGCTGCTGGCTCTGTGTTCTTTCCAGGCCTTTTCCTACTGTCCAAACAATGCCTGAAGTCGATCCCAGCTCTGAGATGGAGCGAAGGAGATGCAGTCATTGTATCCGCCAGGTGAGACCTTCTTAAACTTGTTTATACTTCAATGACAATATTGTTCCTCCAAACCCTCCAGTACTTCAATGGTATTTCTACACCATTCGACAGTGCCATCTAAGTTTTTTTTCCAAGACATAAGTGTAGTTTATTTGTATGACTCAAGTATGGCACTTACATAATTTAAGATCTTTCAAAAGGGCTATACTTTCTTACCATGTGTTGACGAGACGGTCCAAACCCTTCAACGAGAGCGACATTATTTGTAATTATCCAACCATTTTCTGCTCCCAGGTTGGTTTCATCCATTCAGGCAGTCATGGCTTCTTCAGCTGGCTACATTATTGCTTCTTCCTGCGAGGACATCCTGGAGGACCAGTAAGTCAAGAGATGCTCACTAGAATATATCCCATAACCTTAGACCAGTGTGTCTTGTCTTTATTGCGTGAAACAAATCAACTTTTGGGATTTATAATTTCCAAGGCTGCCATTAAAGGGCAGAAATATGTCACTTGATATTAATAAAGGTATAAGCAGTTTTCATTTTGTTCCTTTTAATTTTAGGGGCTTCTTTGTTTATGCTGTTGAATAGATATTCATTATTTCCTTTCTGTTTTTAAAATCTGGCTTCTCTTCTTCTCTACACAGGCATTGGCTGACAAGCTCTTACATCATGTTCGCTGTTCCCTACTTCGTGTACGACGTCTACGCAATGTTCATGTGCTACTGGTACAAGCTTCGGGTCAAAGGGCACGAGGAGGCCTCGGCAGCACCCCAGCATATGAGCACAGCACTGACCAGCTACTTGCGTCGCGAGTTCCTCATGGTGCTGCACCATGTTGTCATGGTCACCGTCTGCTTCCCTGTCTCTGTGGTAACTGTCACACACTGCTCTTTCTTTTGGGCTGAGATTTGAGTCAGGCAAGAGAGAAGTAAAGCACTGGCATATCTGTAGGCATCTGAAAAAAATCATTTTCTTGCATCTCTCAATTGTATACGTATATCACTGTTCACCGTGAACGCAGAATGTTTGTAGAGACATTAAAAATTCATCCACAAGTTTTTCTGGCTCTGGCAAAGTATAAATTACATCTCAAATTTGTTTTACTTGTTTCCACTGGCTAGATATGTATTTATTGAAGGAATGTATTTTTTTCAAATCTACAATGGAACAAAGCTGTATTTGCATTCTTGAAAACTAATCAACCTCTTTTTTTCTCTCTAGTATTGGCGACAAGGAAAGGGAGATTATTTCCAGGGTGTACTGTTCATGGCTGAGCTCAGCACTCCATCTGTCTGCTTAGGAAAAATACTCATCCAGGTTAGTGTCTTGGTTCAGCCTCAAAGTTTGTTTTGGTGCGTTTTTGCATGTGCATGTATCACACTAAAGTTCCACTACACTCTTTACTTCTTCCCCTCACCCTCTCATCCCTGCTCCACCCTCCCCCCCCCTTTCATTCAATTGAGAATATATTTGAGTGATTTCCATATGTCTTGCATGAACCGCGCTGTCAGAAACCCCAGCCATTAATTGGTATCACTGATTGCTTGAATACACGTTGTCGGAGCTGCGCACTCCCCCCGCCCCCCACCCATTTGTTTTATGTTTGTGTGTATAATGTTTCAGTGTCCAGATAAAGGTTTTCCCTCCACTGCTTTCTGCTTGTCCCCCATCTGAGGCTCGCACAGCTGTTAGCCTCTGAATATAGCCCACAGTATTTTGACTGGATATTCAGCAGATACAATATCAGTTGTCCTTCTACACACTTATCACTGAACACCCTGACCCTCCCGTCCCTGGCAACAGTGCATGTGGCCTTTGATAAGCAACTGGCTAAGAGCTGTGGCCTCGTAGAGCCGCCCTCTTGTACCTAAAGAATAAAACACAATAGGGTGAGTATTGATGGGATACCATGTCATTCTAGGATATGAGACTTCTGAAAGGGTTAGAGGAAAACCATTTAAATGTAAATATGTGTACGGTTGTGCTCGGTGTTGACTCACTGAAGCAGGTTGAACGTTGAAGTTAAAAGTAAGTCAAGTTAAGTTATCAGCTGAAAACTAATAGGAATGTAAAACAACAGAAGCACGGCTTCTCTGATCCACTGTCCTACTGCCTCCTGTAGAGATCAGTGTCCAACAAGCAACAAGGCATACGGTGCTCTCCATCGCTACGTGTTCAGTCCATGCAGATAGTATTAACAAATATAACAATGTTTGTTTTAACGGTTAAACAATGGCAAATAAGATTAACACCGTCAGCTTTCACCAAACTGTACTGCTTGCTTTTCTTTCTCCCTCTCTTTCGACTTCTCCCTCTGCTTTTCTCGGTTCTCAGTACAAACAGCAACACACTATCCTGCACAAAGTGAATGGGGCTCTTATGCTGATCACTTTTTTCATCTGTCGAGTCCTCCTCTTCCCTTACCTCTACTACGCCTATGGAAGGTATGTCTGTCTTTCCATCTTTGTTTTCTCATGTTCTGCTGTCTCGCTCAGCTTGGGTAGGTAACTTGCACAGCCACATGATCTCTATCTATTGGCTTATGGATACATGACTCAGAACGCATGTTTTAAAATCCCATTTATGTCTTTTGGATCCAGGTACGCTTCAATTCCCTTCCACATGGTCCCCCTGTCGGTGCCCTGGCACTGTAACCTCGGCGCTGCTCTGCTCATGGCTCCCCAGCTCTATTGGTTCTCCCTAATTTGCAGGGGCGCCATGCGATTATTCACGGGCTCCTCCCGCTCTCAGAGACCAGGTGCGGCCAAGGAGAGGCAGACAGATGGCAATGCACTGCCCCAGCCCGCCAACGGCTACACAACGTGCACCTCAGAGCCTGAGCTGGCCGATCACTAAGAAGAGTGGTGGGGAAGGAGGGAAGAAAGGCGAATGTACCAATGAGTATGTAAAGGAAAGAAAGCTGTGAGGAAGAAGTGAGACTTGAACTAAGTAGCAATATGAAGAGAGCTACAGACAAAGGCCTCAAATATTGCTGAAGTGTTTGTGGCTAGCAATCAAGCTCCTAACAGCGAAAGGATTTGGTTGTTGGCCTTCAAGCACTTCAGCTTTTCAGTTTGTAGAAAACAAGTAGAGTGTTATTGCACTCAGTATTTAAAGATGTCATCTGGCACTCTGACTGATAGGAACATGCACTGACCTGAGAGGAATTTGCCTTGATGTATAGCAAGCATAGGTGGTTATTTCCCTCATGTAGATCAAATTCAGTCCTCTCTGCCTCACGGTATAGGAAGAGTAGGAGAATAGGAATGTATTATATTGTATGTTAGTACATTTGCTGTAGATGGAAGGCCTATTTCAGTTTAGTAATGAAGACTTTCAAAAAAGAAAAAATCCCGGCTAAGCAGTATTTTGACTTGTTAGTGTTTAATATCTGTATCCTCTATGTAGTCACTGTCACTCTAACAAAATGTAACCAACCTGCAGGCTGACTCATCTTTAGAAGGGAGATAATCTCATAAGACTATATTCTGCTGCCTTATCCCTTTTCCCCATTCTTTGCTGTTTCTTTAGGTTTTATTTTTTTATTTTTTTTATCCTCTGAGAAGAAGGAAGAGGCTTCCTCGGACAGAAAAATGTGACGGGTGTACATAACCGATGTAAAAATGTCCTATTTCCACCTCAGTATTAGGTCAATGTTGGTTTTTATTTTATTTTTTAGATTTTGTCTCAAATATGCATCTGATGTTTCTACAGATGTTTTTGAACAATGACATTTCAGCATTCACACAATATTTCACTGTTTTCCCCAAACGTCCTGGCAGTGCTTCTTGTTTCAGTGTAGATATGACTTCATTCCATTTACTGGTATCACAAAGTGTTTTTAGCATACAAGAAAGTGATGCACAGTAGCAGTCACTTTAAGATGAGTGTTTGGTTTTTTTTCATTGGTGCAGACATACATCTGAAAATATCCATTTAATTAGCTGGAATATTTCAGTAAGGGATCCATGAGATTTGAGTATTTATAGCTTTGGCGGGGGACTTTGCCATTTGAAGAGAAACATAACACAACATAAAGTGAAAAATAATCTTGTAGGGAAGCATTCCCTTACAATAAGACATGCAGCACATTTGTCCGTGGCAGCCTAATTTGATGTTCCTCATTTTACATTTGAACCATGATTAAGTTCATCAATTGTTTCAAGCCTTTTAGATTTTATGATATATTTTAAACACTTAGCCATTTATTTGAGCCACTGGTTCTATGAACCTCCGATGAGCTATCTGGCTTTTGGTGGCTGGTTTTATCATTTTAATTTAATTCTTTGAAGTGACTTCACTGTCCTAGAAATTGGTCAAAGACAAATGTATAAAACATAGCTCAGAAACCATCAAGAGAGGACAGCGTGTGCCAAAACATCTGGACAACTGTGGGCATGTTGAACACAGAACAGCCATTCCTGTTCCATGAACTCCTGTGGTACTGCTTCTTGACAAGACAAATATTTGAACTGATGTACTGTATATTCCACAAAATGCTTGTTATTTATTTGTACGTATTTATTTATTTATTTGGTTTGTGGTTTTGAATGCATATTTATGCATACATATACTATATGCTTCTGAGCCTTGTGTGAAGGCTGTATTGTTACTCCAACTTAGCTGAAATATACTTCTCTGTCCTGACCCTGCCTCGAGTCTTTTTTATACTTAAGGATTGTTATTGTGGAAATTTACCAAATTAAATTTTTCAAGATCATAAACCTAATTAAAACGTCACGGCCCATGAGAAGAGAAAGTGAACCACTAGAGGGAACCAGAATCCATGCATTGGCATAATAATGCTGCTTGACGAGCAGTTACATTCTAAGCATGAGAAAGTCATTTAGTATAGATGATGCTTAACATAATGTAAACATCTTAATAGTAGAAAATGTCCCTTTAATATTTCTGTGTAGCAAGCCAATGTGAGAAATGTATGTTAATGAGTAGGGCTGCTTTACTGCAATATTTTTTTAAATGTATTGTTTCTGCATGAATGTAATGATATATTTTAATCTGCTGGGTATGTGTAATACATCTCTAGTTATTTTCACCATAAAAGTTCACAATTTTCAGTATACCACAATATATAATCATGATCGAGATAGTGATCATAATTATTACATAGGATATATGTCATTATCACCCATCGATACTAAACGCTGATTACAACAGTTAACATTATCCAGGGTTAAAATGTTTATTGCAAACATACAAAACACATAGAAAACATACAAAACTTGTTTGATAAAAAAATTCAAGTTTTGAGAAAGCCTGGAAAGCACTTGGCCCCATTTGCCTGTGAGCAAGTCCTCATCTATTAATACTTCAGTATCTCCTCTGTCTCGGGGAGAAGATGGTGTTGGGGTTGCTGTCTCGTTCCCTCTCCTTCTCCCGCTCCTTCTGGCTGTTAGGAGACAAAGCCTCCTCCAGCTTCTTTTCACTCTTGAAGAGATCTCGACCCGTTCGCATGATGTGCTCCTCAATTTTGCGGTGCCGTTTCATGTCGGACAGTACCTTGTCCAGCCGAGCCTCCCTTTTCACAGAGGAGCGGGCTGAAGATCCTGTAAGGGAAGGTGCAAAAATGTCAACCAGATTTCCCAAAACTCCAGAAATCGCTTTTACTGTGCTTTCAGAATACAATAAATCTGCAAAGAACCAAGAAAAAAAAAAAAAAAATTGTTGACTTTGCTTACATGGCTCGTGGTTTTCAAAACATCAGATTTCAGTGTTTTTTACCTGGTGTTCTGCGTCTGTTCACGAAGGAATTTTTCGGAGTGGCTTGCATTTGCTCTTCATCAAAGTCAAACTCAGTTGGACTTGGAGCCCTGTACAAAATAACAGTAATGAGGTTTCACATTAACTGTACACAAACCAAAATCCTAACATGAAATAGGTATACTAACCTGTGGTCTCTCTCTTCCCTCTCTCTTTCCTTTGCTGCATCCCCCTCGTCTTCTCTTTCAGGTGAGGGGGTACGATCAGGAGTAGGGGGCCTCCTGGGTAGGGGCTCAAAGTTCAATTCCAGCATCTCCCCTTTAGAGAGGAGCTCATAGAGTCTTTTGATCTCAGCAGGAGGGGGCATCCAGTTTTTGGGGTCCTCCATTTCCTCGTCACTGTACGCAAGCTCCCATTCATCGTTCACTCCTGCAGCCTGCTTTCCCTCTCCACCACCCAGCCCTGTGTCTGCCTGAGGCTCATCCTTGTGTACTTCTCTTTCCACTGCATCTGTGTTTCCATCTGAGGAGGCAGCACAAAGTCAGAATTATGGCACTTCAATATTACATGATATGCAATGACTTGTTTTTCCATAGGTACTACAGCTGAAGTACACTCTGATGCTGTACATATAACTCAGTATACAGTAATACAGTATTAGCCTTGGGTACAACTTAAACAACTTGCCAAAAGCATTCTTAAATCTTGGTGAAAGAAAACTCAGGCCATGACAAGAGGTATTAAACATATTTTAAACACATGTGGATTGGGGACTTTTCAGAATGAGAGTAAAGACTTTATTTACTGCATATTTACTGCAACTTACTTATTTACTTACTTATTACTTGTTTATCCAAATTTTATTTTATACTTTCTCTTGTATGTTCTCTGTTGTTTCCGCTGTTGTTTGTTGTTGTTCTGTTGTGATGCACCTTCCGCCAGGACAAATTCCTCGTTTGTACTAACTCACGTGTCAATAAAAAGTTTCTGATTCTACTAATGATAACATGTCTTACCTACTGTGTTTGCTTTCAAGCTGTGTGATTTGTGTTTCTTATTGGAGTTACCCGTTTCATCCTTGGGGGTCGTATCCTCTTCTGTGGCAGCTGTCATCTCCGTGTCCTGTTCGTGTGTGTTGCCCTCTTCCTCTTTGCCTGTTGCAGGTTTCTCTGAGTCGCTCACACCCAGAGCCTCTATGCCCTCTCTCAGGGAAGAGTCTGTGGCCTCAGCCTGCATGTTTCCTAATGCTGCTGTGGAACTTAGTAGTCAGATCTGCCAAACACAAGCATGCACAACAGAAAGATACACGTTAGTACAAATGAAAGTAATAGTGAGGGAGGGGGATACATATTTGAAGAGTTGTATTATCCCATAGCGTTTGCAGATTGAAAAGCTAGTGAACAAGGCAACACACTAAACGTGATATGGCATTTATTTGACTTAACTATATAGCTAACGCCAGGCCTAATCGTCCGCTATTTCTGAATAGCAATTTACAATAAGGTAAGGTACGTGCCTTAAATGGTCATTACCGAATGTCCGGTTTGTCGTGGATTCCTGGTGTTGCTGAATGATCAAATTATCTTTCCCAGAGAATACAATCACCAAAGCTCTCCATGAGACTTTTTAGAGCGAATACACGATTATACAGAGACGTAAACATAGCGCCATTTTGGGCTGTGTGACGATCCGCTCGGTTCGGTCAGATCGCGCGCTCCCGCGGATTAAACAGCATGCGGATGGTCCGCCGCCGCCGCGAACAACACACTGCCGTTACGGCGCATGTGTCGTAGCGATCTACTGTTCGGACTACTTCCTGCGCAGCGCGCAGTCGCACAGGGGAGGCCGAGTGTGTCTCGGTCGAAATTTGAATAAGCATGTTTTTCGCTCCACTATTCGCGTTAGCTCCTCAATTAAACAGGTGCTTAAATATATTTATAAATGTTTCTATGCATGATCTTTTACTATAATTTTCAATGCGCGAGCGAGTCGCATAAAAAGAGGACGCCTGCACGTCAAACAGGCGCCCCTGTAAGAGAGAGTTCTGATTGGTCAACAGTCGTTTCCGGTTGCAGGGCTCCTCATTTGAAAAGTGTTCGGTTAACGTTTGAGGGTTGACGTTACGTTTTGGGGGCTCGGTCGCCATTGTTAAAAGACTTATTCTGCAACTTTGCCTGAAGATAAATTTGGATAACAGATGTTTTAAACAAGAAGTCCGTACATAATATTGGTAAGTACAGGCAAAGCGCAGTGTTAGACTCGGTGAAGCAGCGACGTTAGTTATCGCAGCGAGCGTCAGTTATTAGTTAGCTAACTAGCTATGCAAGTAGCGTTATTTGTGAGAAACAAGAATGACGTAAACTATTTGATCTACCGTTTTTAAAGGAACACTTATTTTACTACTGCAATGATTTGTTTGATGCATAATTGCATTCTATTAAAATCTACAGTAAAACACATGTGTTAATAATTTGCTCCACATGTAAACATGTAAACGGATCACTTGGCTCTGTGCGACTATCTAACGCGTGTCCTTTTTCTTTACTAGTCGGTCAGTCATGTCTCGGCGTGTGGCGGTGTCCGATGGAGCAAATAAGAAAACGTCCAGGGTTCGGGTAGCGGTTCGTCTGCGACCTTTTATGGGCAACCCAGACGAGAGAGCAGAGGGTCCGTGTGTTAAAGGTCTGGACTCGCAGAACCTGGAAATAATCAACTGGAGAAACGCGACAGAAACAGTCAAATACCAGTAAGTGTCCTCGGCATCTCAGCACTTGGCTGTGCTCTGTGTTCATGTATTCTCGTTGATAGCTGTAATTATTGTCCCAACAGTTTTGATGCTTTTCATGGTGAGCAAACTACGCAGCAGGAAGTGTTCTTGTCATCAGTGAAGTCCATTTTACCTCACATACTAAATGGACAAAATGCCTGTGTCTTTGCCTATGGACCAACAGGAGCTGGTACGTCACTGAGATATTGGTTTTGTTGAGTTGTATTGTTTTTACTTTGTTGAATATGTATTATAATCAAGGTGTAACATGTCTCAAAAGTTCACCAAACAGAATCAGCATTATTGGCCATGGAGTTTGACTCCGGTTAGACATTGCTCTTGTCGTGTACACAGACAGATAAATATAAAAAAAGACAAGAGGGTAAAAGTTTAAGCCCTATAATGTTTATATAGACACAATTTGATCTTAACGTTAACTCTGTTTTTGTATATGAATTGCTCAGTTTCCAAATTACATGTTTTGCTCACTAACTCCTAACAATCTCTTTTATAGGTAAGACCCACACCATGATGGGCAGTTCAGATCAGCCAGGTGTGATCCCCCGATCGGTTCGCGAGGTCTGCAAGCTTGTCAAAGCGAAAGATGACAGTGAAGGATGGGGCTATAGCATTGGCATGTCTTATTTGGAAATTTACAATGAAAAGGTATACATGGTAGTGTGATCTGGTAGTTTCATGCTTTCTGTCTAAGTTAAATTGTTTAATGTTGTAAAAGAGTGAAACAAGGTTTTTGACCGGAGTTCAAAATCCAAGTTGAGCACACACTGAACAGAGCCATTGGCGCAATCTGGCAACATCTCTTTGCATTTGCGAGCCCATCTTGGCATTTATGTTACTAATAAAGAGAAGGCGACCAAATTTAGCCATGTCATTGTTTATCTGTAAGCTATTTTGTGTATTGCAAATGTGTTTCAAATCGGACTACCACCTGGCTTTTCCTTTTTTAATGATTTGTAAATCTTAATATTCTGTTCTAAGAAACTGCCACATCTGTGTTTTTTTAGTACGGTGCTTTTTTAATGTTTGAACATGCAAAATCTGTGTCTTTCTCAGGTGCTAGATCTTCTTTCGCCTAGCTCCATGGATTTGCCAATCAGAGAGGATAAGGACAAGAACATCTTTATCCCTGGCCTCACTCATACAACCATCTCCTGCTTCTCAGATTTTGACAAACAATTTGTGCCTGCCAGCTTCCATCGCACTACAGCCTCTACCAAACTAAACCAGCACTCTAGCCGTAGCCATGCTGTCCTCCTCATCAAGGTTTGAAATTTATTCGGATTAAGTTGAAGAAAAGACTATTTGTTCTAAGTCAAACGGCATCTTCAACAGGTCGTGGCTTCTTACCAGTAGGTTAGGTTTTGGTAGCTGATGCTGAAATCAATTATCTCTTGCAAGACTCCCACTTGCAACATATGTATGGATGGATGTAGATATAGATATCTCTCTATCTATAGATATAGATTTATATAGATAGATTCTAAAACTGTCCCACCTTTTTTTATCTCCCTGTGTCCCCTCTCCCGAGCATTTGTCACGTCTGACCTGTGCCATTACCCATTTGAAATCTTAATCTTGTCAACTGTCTAGGTTGTTCGGACTCAGCGTGCCGTGCCCCACAGACAACAGACGGGGAAGCTGTACTTGATTGACCTGGCTGGGTCTGAGGACAACCGTCGCACTGGCAACCAAGGCATCCGCCTGAAGGAGAGCGGTGCCATCAACCTGTCTCTCTTTACTCTCAACAAGGTGGTGGACTCGCTTAACTCGGGCACTGCCGTCCGTGTGCCCTACAGAGACAGTAAACTGACACGGCTGCTACAGGACTCTTTGGGTGGCTCGGCTCACTCGGTCATGATCACCAATATTGCACCCGAGTACAAATACTATTTTGATACTTTTAGTGCACTCAACTTTGCCTCCAAATCCAAGCTCATTGTGAACAAGCCCTTCACCTGTGAAACTGTGGCTGTGCCTGTGCTGACAGGTGAGTAAAACTGAGTGAGACACGACCTCGCCTTTCTTATTCGGATTGCTTTGAAGTATAGAAGGCCATTTAATGGGCTGAGAAAAGGAATCGCTGACAGAATGAGTTGCAAGGCCAATAAGGAGCATTTCTGTTACAACCCGAGAGGATGGAGACTATGAGTAAACAGTTCATTTTATTTTGCATAGACCAAAGTTAAAATTTGCCTCGGAGGGATTTACAATTTGTGCACATAAAACATCCCTGTCCCAGGCTCTCACATCAGGAACCAAAAATAAAGTAGAGAACTTTTTCATGGGCAAAATAAAATAAAACTCCCTCTTCCTGGATGGACCGAGGCAATAGATGACTAACGTAACAGAGTTACAACACATTCAATGAATATGACAGAAATGATTCATGTGATGAGTAATAGGAATAAACCACGATCCATGTCAGCAGAAGGAGGTAGAGAGGCGGGGTATCAGCAGGGCCGCCATGGCAAGAGTTTATGAGCGTGATGGATGTCCTTTTTAAAATGTTTTGTTTTAACACCTGAAGTTAACTATTTCAATGTTTTTTTTCTTCTTTGATAGCATTGCTTTAAATATTCATGATGCAGTTATCCCGTGTGGTATAGTTCTGGCACTGCTAGGCAGCCTTGACTGATGCTGTGCCATCTTCATCTGAATTGCTTTACACTCTAGAGATCCCCACAAATGGTCTTGACTGACTGCGCTGAATACTAAACTGTTAATTTCCCTTCTACCTTCTTCTCCAGTGAAGCGGGCCAAAGAAGACTGTGAGGCAGGGGGGTCTGGCACTGAGCCGCCGAAGAAGAAGCAGAAAAACAAGAGGAAAACCGAACAGGATGATTCCTCACCATCTTCATCTTTTCACAGGTTAAAGATCACACACGCATTAAATAAAGTCCACACACTATAGCAACTTCAACAAGCCATAGCCTTAATTCAGTGGGACAGTTTTATAGCTAGTGCAAAAAGCAACTCTCTCTGCAGTGCTCCCATTGGCTACAGCTGCTGTGTCTTCTGCAACCTCATTGGGAAAGATAGAAACACTGCCATCCGCTATCATGTGTATGAATCTGTCTGTCATGAAGCTTGTCACCCTTTTGATTTCGGAGTGAATTTCAAAGGCTTTGTCCACACTGCCATCCCTCGTTGTCGACTTATTCTCTTTCTGGATTTTTGTTTTGTGTGTGTTTTTTATTTCAGTACGTCAGAACCATCAGTGATCGAAAGACTTTTAGCGCTGGAGAAGCTGATGATGAACTGCCAGGACAAAGATAACCTCGGCATGCTGAAAGATGTAGCCCAGTCACGCAAGGAGATCCAGGTGATAACACATTGTGACATTAAAACTTGAGTTTATCCACCTGGTTGTCATGATTGGTTTTAGTCATTTATATCTGCACAACATTTGTCTCTGTCTGTAAGAGATTGCTCATGGATATTTGATAGCCAACCTTGCCACTGTTATATTTTTACAGGAGCTCAAAGAGAAGCAGAAGGAGTACGAGAGCAAGGCCATGCTATTCAGTCGTTTGGGTGGAGAGGGGTCCAGTGCCAAACATGAGCCTATCTTTAAGAACAACACAGCTCCTCTGCAAAGAAAACACTCAACAGCCACAAAAGTAAAGCAGCAGGCTGTGGTCCAGCCCCTACAAGGTTGGTTAGAAATGTTCATTTGGATGTAACTTAACTATACACAATTCAATTTTTATGACTTTTTAGATGACCGTCAAATATAAATGAGTTTCATTTCCTCTAATGGGGAACACTTGCAGAGATTCACCATATCAACACTAAACATATCTGACACTACTCTTTAAATTGCCTGAGACTACGGAAGAGCTACGTGAAAAAATGACCTTGGAAAAACCTTTTTTCCTGTTCTGTAATCATCTTCCATTACGTTATTTTCTAAAGAGTAGTCACCCACTAATTCTATCATGTTGAATCACTGGAGATATTGATGAGCTGCAATGTGATACAAGAGCTCCGTCTACAATATAGAAGCCAGAAGATGTATCCAATGACGATGAGGAAGAAATATTTTTAAAGCCCTCAGCAGTTTGGGAGTGAGACAAATACCTTTTTTGAAATCTCACTAGCCCCTAAACAAGTATGACATTTTAACTGTTTCAATACCCTCACTCGGTTCTAATATTTTAATTGTATCAGATTGGGTGCTAATGTGTAGCATAGCTTGAATAAAACATAAATGTGTGTGGTTTCCTCCCTGTCAGTGTCCCAGCTCCAGCCTCTTCAGCAGCTTACTGTTGTCAAAAAACAGTCGGTCTGTGTCAAGAAGAAAGAGAAGAAGATTTTCGACCTGGTTGAGGTCAGCATTCAAGCCGTGGCTGTGCACTTAGCTTGACAAGTCTGCAGACTTGCAAGCAGCAGATACAAGCTGACATAGTGCATTATGCTCAATTTAGTTTTTTTGTCTCAACTGATGCTGCAACATCTCAGATTTATTAGGTCAAAATTAACCTCCTCTATAATAAGACAACATGATGTATACAATTTGACAGTTAAAAAAAAATCTTTCCATGTACAATTTTTATAATTGTGTAAAATGCCATTGTAGTATAACTGCATGTATCTCTTCTCTCACTCACTCAGCCTCCAGATGGTAAAGAGAACTTTACGGAGACTGGTTGGGAATTCCAACTTGATGCATCTGTGCTGGAGCACTCGAGACAGAAGATCCTGCATGTGCTCAATACGGGCACCCTAAAGGAGCTGAAGGGTCTGCAGCAGATCGGTGATAAAAAGGCAAAGCTCATCCTGGGCTGCAGGGAGATCCACGGTCACTTCATAAAGGTTAGAGGAAATGTTGAGCGCACATCTGGTTTTAATCTTTGTAACTCCTCCAGAGTGATGCTTTGTATATTTTCAATTACTTTAATTATGCCTTTTTAATTTGCAGTTGGAGGATGTGATGAAAGTTGAGGGGATGACGGCAAAGAGATTTTCCACCTTCATGAAGGTAAGCTAATTGTGAGGAACTCCTGTCCCAGGAGTGCTTTTGTGAGGTAAAAAAAAATGTTGCATGCAAGTTGACTCAGTCCAGGACAACTCTCATTTCTTGGATTTTTTTTTTTTCTTCTTCTTCTGAGTGGCTCCTTCATTAGGCTGAGGAAGTGGCATCACAGACAGCCCAGATCTTATTTCAAGAAGACCAATCAATTTCACACATATTTTTACATCCATATTCCCTCACTTGCTAGCTGATGGGCGGGCTTGGTCCTGGTGCTCGTCTTCATTTTGGAACTAGCTGATGCACAATCTCATCCTCTTCAAAGTCACTGTCAGACTCTGAATTTTTATAAATGTGATCCTCACATTCTGAAACCTCTTCCGCTACATCATCATCATCATCAAAAGCTTTTCTCTCTTCCAAAATCAATTGCAAGGCTCTCTGAGCAGAGAATCGTTTGGCCACCTTGATCAGTTGCAAAAGCAATGTGTTGAACAACCAACTTTTAGGTAGGCAAAAGAACAACTGCCCCACAAACAGAAGTGGAGCCTTTTCATACACAGTTTATCGTCACAGGTTCGTCTCCCCTCCTCCTAACATCTGATTCGCTCTATCCTGTCAGGAGGAAAATCCCATGTTCTCATCTTTTCTCGCAGAAAGAGACGTGCAGCGTCCAGTCTGCTTCTCTCTAACGTCAATATACTGATAAACAGGTGTGGATGTTGAGAAGTGCAGGCGTGTGACTAAAGTTCCCTTGAAAACCAGACATTTCTAGACACAACTACAGCTGCCTAGCTGTGTTGTACTGACCTTGCTAACATAATCTGAACTTCACTAGACATGAATATGAAAAGCATCTACAGGAATTTTAGATGTATATCATCAGAAGGTACACAGGACCTACAGTGTGTGGGGTCATTGAAAAATTCTTCCGATTTATGTTCTTTACAGAAAATTCTTTTGATTTATAAAAAAAATAATAATAATTAATAAATAAATAAAATCTGGTCCCACATACCCGAACACCACACGAGGGTTAATTGTTGAGTTTCTGTGCGCTTGACCCGTCACAGCGAGCCTGTCACGTGTTTACTGAACCCGAAGGCCACGCGTGAGAAACTGCAGTAACGTGAGGCGAATAGTGGAAACCCGCGTGACCGCGTTGGTGTCTTTACGGTACAGACGACCTCTGCGCGAGGCGAGCAACGGGTCGGCGGCTCACGTTGCTGCAAGCTTGAAAAGGGAGGAGTAAGCAATTTTGGTTCACGACTTAATGGTGTCAAAACGAATATCGTAATTGCGTCAGCCTCAGCTGTACGTTCAGTTTCATGCTGAAGACGTTACACATTGTAACTACTAAAGTCCAGCATGTTGTCACTGAGCAAGTCGCTAGCTTGCCGGTATAGTACGTTCACAGTGGTGGCGAGTTTTTGCCCATTGTGCAGTTTTTACTGACGATCTTGCGTTTTCTCTCTGTACTAATATCCACTCTCTTTATTCCACTAGGCAAACATCCTGAGCGCCATGGGGACGTGATCTGTTCATTTTTTTTAAAATTGTTTTTTGAATGTGTTTTTTTTCTTTTCTCCTCATTTTATCAAATCATTTAGCGTTTTGTGATTCTTTTTAAGATGTTTTTGTAGTTGCCATATAGTTACCAGCTGGTGGCGCACTGCTGCTTTTTTTTATAAACATCTCACGTGTCATTGAATGTTTTGCGTGTTTATTTCATCGCCATAAGGACGCTCTGATGGTCACGTTCCCACTACCCGATGTGCACTTCTCGCCTCATCAATAAACCACCCAGTCTGGGCTGGTAGTCATCACCTATTTCTGTTTTAAAAAATAATAAACTAATTGGGCTAATTGTTTAACTTTTGTTTTGTTCAGATACCCAAGGACAAGTCTTTATCACCAGATGATGTGACGTAGCATCAGTTGATACATATTGGGTGTGAAAAGCAGTTTTCTTGGGTTAAGGGAAAAAGGAAGCTATAATCCAGCCTCCCCCTCCTCGTTTTCACTTTTCATCTCTCTCACACACATACACACACACACACACACACACACACACACACACACACACACACACACATACACACACACCCCTCCTCTTTGACTCCGGAGACTCCATCCATCCCAGCACACTGCGCCGGAACGAGGCGCCACACCTCCGCGTCTCCAGCTTTCACATCGAATAAAAAGGAAATTGTAGGATTTTACTTCGTACACGCGGCTGTAGTCGAGATGTTGGGTCGTGTCTGATTCTTTTGGCTTTTTTTATTGCACCTGATAACGATGTCAAAACTCGGCACGCTCCGGCTTCGTTGAGAGGCGCTGGAATAAACAGGTCAGTTTGCGTTATATTCATACAACCACCGTCTCTCCACCTGGTATTGGTTTTAAAATGCTAGATTTATATCCAGTCATGGTTTGCAATACGTGCAAAAATCCATTGCAAGCTGTACGTGTTGTTTTTCCCTATTCAAATGGCGAGCAGCAGGCTAATTAATACCCCCCTCCTCTTGCACTCGTTTCAGAGTATTCCTCCTTTGTCCTCGTTTTTATTTTCATATGCTCCGTCTTTTTTGTCTTTTGTACTGTGCCCAACGACCCGCCACCATATGCATGTTAGCTCTTGTGTACACACGGTGAAATAATGGTATTTACACACCTGCGCGGAGATGGCTGCTCTACTATCGTTTGAAAGGAACCTGCGCTCCTTCTGCCTTTTGTACTCTTCGTGTCATTGTGACCTGCTTTCATTGTTACCTGAGAGAGATGGTCTGCTGTTTCACTGTGTGCTTTCTGTTCACCTTAAATCCAGTTATTTACATTTCTCCATGCCATAAGGATGATCATAAATGTAATGCAAGGTGAGGAGGCTTATGGTGATCTTGAGCTCGGACTCTAAATCTGCTAAAGCAGCATGTAGTGTGTGTGTGTGTGTTTATGAGGATGGGCTGAATCTTATGATTTACTATTTGATAAAGTATAACCCCAGCGTTTTGGATTGATTAATTTTTTTACCTCCCTTGAATGGGATAAAGGATATTCAACACATTTTTGAATAACAAGACATTTAGTCAAACTAATTTGGCCAACAATAACAAAG
Organism: Clinocottus analis; assembly: GCF_023055335.1. Classification (NCBI taxonomy): domain Eukaryota; kingdom Metazoa; phylum Chordata; class Actinopteri; order Perciformes; family Cottidae; genus Clinocottus; species Clinocottus analis. The sequence goes on along the minus strand of NW_027175920.1, from coordinate 7,978,286 downwards.
CATTTTCGTTGTTGTGAGCCAATTTTTCGTTAAATTATCAAAAGGGTCGTCTTCTCCAGTCATTTGGCATTGCTCTCCATTTTACTGATCAAAACGGATGCGAAATAATCATATCATGTTTTAATTTAATTTCACACGTTCCTCTTCCTGCGCCTACATTACCCACAATGCTATTCGACCAGCGGCAGTTCGGTCGGAGACATGCCGCTAATGCAGGTTTTGCGCATCTCCCTCTGAAACCACAAAAAAAAGCTGTTTTGACATACTTGGTTGTATTCCCAAAGAACTGTGAAGAGACTGAGTTTCCCTTTAATGAAATACGGTGTTTCATGAATATCACATTAGCAATGGCCAAAAACATATTTAAAAAACAAATGTTACTGAATATTCAAGACATTCTTTAGTAATAAACCAACATCTGTGACGGTCACTGTCGATGAAAAATGATGAAAGACATGTTATTGGACACATTTAACTTAACTGTAGATTTGCTTTCTGTTAAGCAGAGCAACGTGAAGGTCAGAGTGACAGTTGGCCAGAGAAAAATAACACGCCCTAAATATTAAGTTAGATTGCTAATTACAAAGATGTGGGTCTGTTTTGATTCTCTAAACCTAATCCTATTAACGTTTATATTGTTGTGGAAAATGAACTCTGCTGCCAAGACAAGTGTTGTCCTCATATTGCAAACAAAACAATCATATTCTGCCATGTACATTATTAATAATGTAAGCTTTTATTTGTTTAGAATTAAATAACATTTAACTTTAGTTTGAAAAAAGTTAAACACTGCATTTCCCACAAAAGTTAGACCCCTTCAGCATAAAGGAAAGATGCATCTTTCCCTCCTCCCTTTTAAATCTCTCTTTTCTACCACAATAATTTGGGATGGAAGGAAGCATCTTCTGTTCATAAAGATGCTTAAACTCATTTTTTGGCCTGCAGGTGAACTACAGGGAGCACTCTCAGGACTGGACCACCAACAAAGGCTTAGTTTTTTCCTAGTCAGCATGGCTGTGAACACGATGCCAGCCCCCGCCATTTGGTCCGAGGAGGAACAGCCGTCGCTGCTGGACCAGGAGGACTCTCTGTCGAGCCAAGCCGCCGTCTCCGTGCCATCATGCCCACCGGTTAGAGCAGAACCGCTCATCCACAGCAGCAGCAGCAGCCCGGTCTGCACACGGCCCCCTCGCAGCAAATCCAAAGACGAGCTCGTCATAGTCATCAACGAGAAACTGAAGAACAGTAAGTGACTGAGTTTGACCTCCAGTTAAGGCAGCGGGTGGGTGGAGGAGGGGATGGTCATACAGCTGCTTAGTCAGCTCACCCAGAGAAAGTCAAGTGCACAACAGAGCACACACACACACACACACACACACACAGACACACACACATTTGCCTCCCAATGTTTTAAACATTTGCCCCTCCCTTTTCATCCCCCATGTGTAGGTAATGGGATCCACCCAACATCCGCAGAGTGCACGTCTCCGGTCATCTGCTCTCCTCCCAGAAGGCAACACTCCATTTCTTACCCCCATCACAACAAGACCAGGAAGGGGAGCAGGGCGAGCTCCATCGGCTACACCGCCTTCTCCCCCAGGCCGTCGATCTCTCGCCACTCCAGCATCGCCACCAACCCACCGTTGGACCGGACCAAGATTAAAGACTACCTCCTCCTATCTGTGCTGGCCTGCTTCTGCCCCGTCTGGCCCATCAATATTGTGGGATTTGTTTACGCCGTCATGGTGAGAACCGGATCTTTTGTCTGTATTTTTCTCTCTTAATAGACACATGTATCAAATCACAGCTAACAGATGGTTCAACCTTCTCCTTCAGTCCAAGAACAGTCTTGAGCAGGGAAACTTGGACGGCGCCGTGCGCCTGGGACGTGTAGCCAAGATGCTCTCCGTGGTGTCGCTAGTAGGAGGGACGGTCATTATCATCGCCTGCATTGTCAACTTGGCGAGTGAGTGTCCCAGATCTGATCTATAAACCTTCATTTTCACCTTTTCATCCCATGTGTGCAGTGAGTTTGTCCCTTGAATTTGTCGTAATAGCGCTGCTACCTCTGAGCCTCCTGGTCCAAACAGCTGCTCACAGTACAATATTTTGCTCTGTTAGCACAATCTGACTGTATTCACTGACATTATTCCCCAATTTTGCACAATATTACACTGGGTGCAATGCCCGCACAGGTCTTTAGACACTGTGACACTATAGGACCTGTGCCAACCCTTTACTAAGATCAGAGCATTTTTATCAAATCTATATTTTCGGGCATGTTTTATTTCTTTGCAGGAGTGGCCTCTAGCTGCAATCAACTGCATGCCTCAGTTTGCTGTGTGTCTATGATTTGTGGAATTCACTTTCTGTTGCATGCCTTCCCCTGTTTGCTTGTACAAAGTGTGAAGTCTTGCTGTCCCGGTACCATTTATATTCATATCTATAATGTCTGCCAGTGTGTGAGTTGTTGACATGACCACGAAAAAAATGTACATTTATTACACAAAATAAATGGATTCTGCTAACAGATCAGCAAATATGACTTATTAGAGATTTGTAAAGAAAGGGACTGGAATTTGTGTTTTACAGTAATTCATGTACAAATATATACATGCAGGGGCAGTGTCAGTTAAATTATTATTTGCCTTCTGACTTCAGTTCAAGCAGCTTCTTATCTGTACTCTTGCTTTTGAATGCAGTCTGTTGGGTCTCATTAAGCCAAGAGATGTCCTAGTTAACTTAATGGTTGGAAGAGCAATTGTACACAACTTTAAGGGTCCTGAGACTCAACAACCAGTGTGTTTCTCATGACATAACTTGTCCTCTGTGGTCTGTGAAAGTCTATCCATCCATATCAAGTTGCAGAATATATAGCTCTTCAACTAATACACTTCCTTTTCTTTTTTTAGTAAATGTGAAAACCTGAGTTTCATCCCAGGATGAAACTGGATAAGGCAACTGACCGTCTGGCCCTCACCACCGTCTTTACTGCCTCGTCATTACCTGGATGTGTGACAAATATTCACCCGATATACAGTGCTTACTTGTATTTCTGTAATCTATATAAATCCCTCTTTGCTATTGGAAGAAAATAAAATATGCAAATGCTGCTGCTCTAAGTCGGGAGGGGGTTGTCTGTTAGATGGAGAAGGGAGTAGTCTAATCTGCCCCTTCGTATTCTGGTCAACACATTCAGAACAATTCTCGAGAAACACTTCCCAACATCACCTACAGAACTGACTCAGACAAGGTGGACGAGAGATTATGGAGACCAGTGGAGGTGTTCCCAACGTAAAATGGGAAGATTGCCTCCCATCTACAGCGTCACATGCAACAAAATGTCTGCCATCGTCCATCCATCCCTGCAGCCAACGACAGGACACATCAGAGCTTCAGCTTGCCGTTAAATCCCCTCGGATACATGGCGAGGCTCTGGGATTTGTTGTTGCATTGAAATCAAAGAGCAGAAATTCACCCAATTCCCTCGCAGAGAAGAAACACTTTGAATCGTAGTATGTCCTCTTGTATCTCACTCTTCTCCGTGGTTTTCCTGCCCATACAGCTTGTGTTTGAGAGCGAGTATGGGTGGTAAAATAGGCTTATGAAGGACTAGCTACGAGTGCTAAACTGGAAAGGATTATGGAAAGTCTCGCACAGAAGGCACAGTCATCACTGCAAGGAAAATGTGTGCCAAAAAAGATGTAGAAGGAAAGTTCCTTGCTTTGTAAAGACCCAAATGATCACAGCAATGTTGTCGAGAGGAAAAGTGTTTTTTGCTCTGCTGCAAACTTTAATATATATCCGCTGACACCACTGACCACTGTGAGCCGGGGAAGGGTACATGCTCACAAAAAAACAAACGCACTGTAGCAAGACATTCCTTTTACAGTGAAGCTAATTATGATACGTATGTACTGTTTTTATAATGTTTGTAAAAGATCATTTTGAAACGGAACTTCATAATGTGAAGCTCTCGAAGTGCTCTGCCGCGGTTGACAGATGATGGTAGCATTATATGCATCCGGGAATCCATATTTGATTAACAAATTAAATAGCTTGTGATTGCAGTCAAAGCTGGTGGCTCTTGCCTCAGTCTGCACCCACAGGTCGCTTGTACTTTCAAACCAAACATATTGTTTTTGTTTTTTTGTTCGTCGAAAAATCCCTAAAACGGCAATGAACACCTTAATTATGTGCCCATGTTGTTTTCACAGTGGGATGCTGTCTTTTGAATTTGTAAATCACTGGTCTAAACATGGTTTTTATAGGTGTGAGATATGAACAGCACTATGCTGAGCACTACATTAAAATCTGATTCAATATTATCATTATCATTGTTATTATGATTCTATATTTACTATGTATCCTTAACTAACCTCTAATCTTAATCTACCTGTGATTCTCACTGTGATCTGAAACCACTGGGTTTCATGGAGAATGGATACAACTCCTTATTTATTATACCTTGGATTTTGAATCATGTACAGATACAGAAATCTTGAGCTCACACCTGGAGAAAATCTTCTGTAATGATCCTCAGTTCACACTTAATATGTAAATTTAATTGTAATCAACAATTGATGTATTCTGCAGATTTAAATCTCAATATTGTGATAATTATATAGTTGATATGAGTTAGCATTAAAGTAGTTATGGTCCAACATAGGCACAGAAACTGACAGTCATTGTGTTACCACTAAGCTTCTATAATCTTTGTGGTTATTGGCATGCTGTGGATTTTGATTAATGTTTGACAATAGAAAATGAAAATGACAAAGATTAACTGGCATTTGGAATATTATACTTCTGCGGCACATTCATAATAAAGACAAAATGCATGCAACGTGTTTTCATTGTATTTTGCAGAGATAAAGACCCACAGTAAAGATTAAAGAGATTTGTTTTTTGTGGGGGGGAAATAAGTGTCAGAAGTGAGCAATATCCAGAGAGCTTAGCCACTGAGAAGAGATTGCAGTTGAGCAGATGAGCCGGGGAAACATTAATGTAGTTGTCCGTACTTTTATAGTGCGTAAGCTGAAGGGATTGAAAGCGCATGCTGTTTTCAGGAAGAGCAAAATGCTGAAGGAAGAGGCATTGAGCTGAGGAAATACATTTAGTGCTGAAGTCTCAGATGACTTTAACTAAATCAAAGCAAAAGTAAAGACACCTCATTATTTTCTTTGAGGTGTTTTAAACCCTTAGAGCTATTACCATTTGCTGCTTCCACTGAGTATTTAATTTATGTGCATTCATAACAGGAGCAGCAAATGAGCAATATTTTTGCGAATATATATATATTTTTAAAGTAGGCTGTTTTTATTGTTAGTTATTTTATTATTATTTTATTGCTAACTGATACATTAACAACTTCATACCTTTCATTTCAACTAGCATTGCCGCGATACATCAAGACAGAATTTTTTTTTTTTTTGATAATTAAAGTTAACATAAAGTTAACATTAAACATTAACATGAAAGTAGCTAGAGGCTGCTATTACAAATGTTGTTACTAAAAGTTTCAGAATTGGAGTCAGAGGTCACTTCAAAGGTCAGTTACATGGTCATTTCAGGAGGTGAGAAGACCTTGTGTGTTCTTAATGCCAAAAATGTAAACATCCAGCTCTTCTATGTTTCTTCTGGAGGCTTTTCCACAATGAGTTTATAAGAAAAAACAATCACTCATTAAAAAGAATAAAGGGAGAGCTATAGTTAGGTTAGATTTTTTTTCTTTTTCTTAGCTAGCCTATATCATGTGAAAGTTAGCTTAGCTGCGAACATGAAATCCAGTTGGGATGCTCGTCACGTTCTGTTCGGGGTTGGTTGTCACACGTCATTCATATGATGTTCTTTGATGCTAAAATGCAATGATTTGTTTGGGCTTGTGTTCTCTTGATGCAGGATATGTGTTGGGTTGGTGCATTTTATATTGTTTTTTGTTTTCCAAGTCGATGCCACTCTCATGAATCTTTTAGCGTTTACTTATTTTCTTTTTATGTGCTTAAAACAAGCGGCTACAAAACATCTTCACTCCGACTGGTTCGTCTTAAAATGATTCATTGACGAATCAAGAAGTAAAGTACGACTTGTTGAAATAGTTTGGAAATGATAATGGGCTTGATAAAGAGAAGCTTAGCTCCCAGTGAAGAGAACTGCTCTGTTGTAATAACAAACATAAAAAATATAGATGACTATTCAGTATATATATATATATATATATATATATATATATATATATATATATATATATATATATATATATATGAATATATGAATATATATATGAATTCATGTCACATTTTTCATAAAGGAACATTTCCTTTTCTCACAGAGATTTAAAAAAAAATCAACGACCTTTGCAGAAATATGACAGCATTCACAAAGTCTGACAACAGCAAATTTCCCCACGCCAATGTTAACATTTTGACAGCCAAAGATATTTTTCTTTGTACTCAGCTAATTTACCAGTAGGTATACAGTGCTTTGTGGCTCGGCAGAGGATCAGCATACCAGACGGAGTCACATCCAGATGCTGTAAGTGGGTCAGGGATTATCCAGCTGGGTCACATAAACACTGAGGCTGTGAGTCAGCTTGGCAGCGTTTGGATGCATCATGATCATCCTGTCGGTCAAATAATGAGATATATTGACCTGTAGCAATACTGTTCTATTAATGCCTGTGTGATTTGCAAAACAAACTGGGGCCGAACAAAAATTATTCTGATTGTGAATTTATGGTTCAATGGATTGTTGTAAATTTTCTATTTGGAGAGAAGAAAGCGTTTAAAGGCTCCCGTTGGAAGGGATCCAGTGACAGCTGTCTGTTACAGTCAACACTGTGAATTATCAGCTCCAGTTTCTATTCATCTTTCAGTCATAATAGTGTGGCTCATGTTATTAATGAGCTGGCAGGGATTACTAATCCTCCTGGAATGAAATGAAGCCATAATCAATATTAGTTGTTACATCTGTGCCTATATTTGAAAGAAAAGTAAAAATGTCCTTAAAAAAAAGTCCACCGTGCTTTTTTGACTTGTCAAAGTGGGAGAATCCTGGTGGTACAAACATTAACATGGCTCAGCTCCATTCATCAAACATATCTTAAATGTTGTGTTTGAACACCTGGTATGAATGCAGTGTTTCCAAATGACGTTCATCTCCTAAGTTACAAAACAAAACCAGACAGAAATGCTGTTTTTACAATTTCAAAAGGAAGTAATTGTCCACTCTTGACAGATAATTGCAACAAAAATTCTACATTAATAAGCGTGTGAAGAAAGGAATGGGGGGCCGGATATCTGAGCAATTTACTATTAATCTACTCATGAACTGTGTTATAAGTGAGTATATATACACAAAGCTTAATTGAAATACAATGTGAGCTTCAGGCTCATATTTGGCCCATTTCTACTGTACATCTCTGCTGCCTGCACTTACTCATGCCAGCTTCAACTTGTCCTCCCATTCCTGGCTAGGTGGCAGTAATGTGCTCATTATCGGCTCTTTATGGTAATGCAACCACTAATCATCATGGATTTAAAGCTGTGTGGTGAAGTATCACTATAATATTCATATCAATGCCCATAGTCTGTTTCCATTCTGTGGTATCTTCATTCCTCTTTCATCATCAGCAGCAACCTTTTAGTACTGAATGGTTTGCTGTGCTGCCAGTGTTATTGTTATGAGATGAGCATCGCAAAGATGACTTCAGCTTGAGCAAATATTTGTAGTTTTAGTAGTTACTCAATTAGTAGTTACTCAATAATCATTGGCTGAAATAACTAATACATCTTGTATTCTCACAAAACAAAGAATAGTATCAGTGTTTATCAAAACCAAATCCATTTCAGAGCATCAGACAGATGTTTGGGGTTGAAGTCCATATTGTGTGACGTAGTGTGCTGCGAGGAGCTCTCGTTGTTGTCCATTATGTGTTTTCCCATTCAGCAGTAATGCCTGGTGCTCGTCCCTGCAGCAAGGACACCGCTTTGATTTAAATAAATATCTGTGGCTTCACATAAATCTGCTTAACCATCGAATTTTAGATTAAAAAATAAAGTGAAAATAATTACTAATATTTAACAGTTATTAGAGTCTGTCTGCATGATTAAAAAGTGAGTTTATTTTGTGTATTATTTTGTATGGGGAAGTCTTCTCTAATATGTTGCTGCTACTTCTGTTGATCTTTGAAATGTAAGTAATCATCTTTATGAGTGGGTGGCTATATCTTTTAATGTTTGAGATGAGCTTCAGGAAGGTTGAAAATGGATCATTTCTTAGTAATCTCAGTTAAGGTCATTGAGCAGCCCAGGCCGCCTCCCTGTCGCTTTTAAAATATATAAGATTAGATCCATTTCATGTAGTCTTGTTTTTATTCCAAATGGACCTGGGCTATTACAATGTCCTGTATCTGTGTTTACTCCCACTTCAACCTCCCACTCAGGATACACAAGAACATGGACAATCATCAGAAACTGTTTTCCTTCTTATGTTTAAAGTTGAGACTGTCCATGCGTTTGCTTCTGATTCAGACACTCACAGCACGGCGCTCTCTCAATATACTCTGGGCGTTTATCAAAAACATCTACATTTCCTGAATATAGTGTTTCATGTCTGTTTCCTCAAATTAGTAAATATAATAAAAGGATGGATAGATAGATGGATGGATAGCAACAGAGTTCCTTATTAATCCTTCATTAGTAAAATACTTGATGCTGTAAATTTGGAAGCATTTACATTTTTATCTATTTAAAAGGATCCTCATTACCTGATGCCGATGGCACCAGCTAATCCTCCTGAGGGTACTTCATATTCATTATCATCCTTCATACGACATTTGTGCCACGCTACGTTTCACCTCTAATTGTGTCATTGTTAAAAGGCAGTATTTAATATTTCCCAACATTCATTACTTGACCATTCACTTACGTCATCTGTAATTAATTAGTCTTTGAATTAGTCTATGAATGAGCCTCAAGGGCACCACCAGGGAATAGGAACAAAACATTATACATGTCAAACACTGAATTATTGATCAGCCTCTTAACTAATGCATTTTTAAATGCCATTCAAAACGATTCCAGTGATTTTTTTCTTCACTAGTAATCATGAGAGTTTATAATGGATGCTCTCTGTGTTTGTTCCTATGCAGCTCTGTACACTCCGTACACTTTTTCATGAAGGCCATGCAGGTGAGTAAAAGCCTAGGCGATGTAAACTGAAATATTCAACTACTCGCCTTAGAAATGTGTGCTGAAGCACAAGGAAGACATTTGGTTTCCATGGAGATGACACGGCCTATTTTAATAAGAATCCCGTCTATGTGCTTAACCCATGACGGTCAGCTATTTAGAAATAATCCCAGTAATTTAACCTAATCCCACTGGTGTATAGGTTAACCCTTGAATTGCAAACTCGGTGCATAGATGATCCGAATAATGGATTTGCATTTTGAGATGTTTAGGACCCATTTATCTATTTTCTCCCCATGAAAGGACAAGTTTAACTCTGAAGATACAACTTTGTCTAGTTCCTAAGTATTTTTTGCTGCACGTTACCGTCTAGAATCATTGGCATATATTTGTAAACTTCCTTCATGTAAAGCAGATGACAAGTTAGTTGTAAAGTTGGAATACAGAAGTGGTCCCAGACAGTTTCTCTGCGTTACGCCACAAGCAAGCCCTTTACTGTGCTGCTGCCACCGTGATACGCCCTTTCAGTTCTGCATGGAAGACAACGCTTCATGCGTGAGACGGCCCTTGATCTAAATCCACAGCGTTTTAGTTTACCAGCTAACAGATCATGATCTCTATCAACAAATCTAATAGCACTGTACCTGTCACCCGAGAGGTATCCATGTCCTTCATCCAGTAGTTTGTCATGCGTTGTGTCTTCAAGCATGTTGAGATCTCGTATGCAAACTATTACAGTCAGAGTAATCTTGTATTTGTGAATGGACTATTCTCTCCATTAGTTTTGTTGACTACTGGAAGAATATTGATGGGTTTGCTGTTCTGGCCAAATGTCAATCCACCATCTTTAGGGAAAGACAGAATTCTGCTTTCTAACCAAATATTATACAGTACACTTTCCATTAGGGATATATTTAATATATGACTAGAATTGTAGTCAGCTGGGAGAAAAAAGACCTTACTGTCCAGCAGTGTGTCAGTGCATACTGATCCATGTTCAGGAAGGTATTTAACAACACACAGTTAAATTGAAGTGTAAAACTATTACTGAGTGTTAAATGTTTCTAATAACTTTAAGATTGTTGGAATCAAAGCTGCCCCCATTCTGCCTTAGTGCATTGACCCTGTTTTTCAAAAAAATTGAAATAATTGACATTGGACAATTTATTTTAAAAATATGAAATATTCAGTAGAGATTCTAATGATCTTTTATTGGCTTTTATTGTCGTTCATATCAGAGTTTAAAGCCTTAACTGAGTTCATTTTAATCTAACCCTAACATAATCATAAACACAACAGAGTCATGAATTTGGTGTTTTTGAGTCTAAAGTGTGAAACCACCACGGATGGTTTTGTTGGTTTTATTTTTCTGTTGTGTGTCCGATCACTGATCACTTGTTACTGTCTGAGAAGAGGCTGCAGCTGCAGATCCTGAAGGCCAGGTGGCAGTATTGGCTAGTATTATTAGTATTATTTTATTGTCACTTAACTACACGTAAAACATTAGAGTTTGAACTTTGGAGCAAATATAATATAAATTCAAGGATGTACACAATAAAGCGATAAGAACATTTTATGAAAAAACAAAACAATCATGCACACTTTGAGTTCCAAAAGACAAACACCCAAAGCAAGTAAAACACAAGATACATTATTTACATATGAACACCACTGGTAATTTCCGCATGCCTCTTTAACCACATAAAAAACCTGCAGCTTAGTCGATGCGATCCACAGTACAGCAACAGCCATGGAGAGTTATCAGACAACACTGCTCTGTACACTATTCATATTTGTACTTTAGATATCAAACACAGGCTGATGATTTTTTTCACGGTGTGTCAGAGTATGACCATGCACAGCTCTCCATAAACCAATCTGCTCTGAAACCTTTCTGTTCTCTTCTCCTAATACATCCGAACAGAGATTGTGAAGCAAAATTAGGTCAACATCAGCGTGCCACCAACAAGAAACCGACACTGTGATATAAGAGCTGACACATTAACAACGGAACAACATAAAAAAAAAAAAGCTGTTACCCTTGAATTTAAAAAAAAAAAAACTTCTTCAGTTAATCAGAGCAATACACCGCAGGAGAATTGGGAACAACACAATGATGAACATCCTGCAGCAGAGCCTGGCACATATTTGCTCCATCAACACCGAACATGCAAATAACTGACACGAGCCATCAACACAGAAGAACCAATTGTCTCTATTGTTTTCTGCAGGCAGCCCCATGACAATCAGATCAATAGATACAAAATGCCCGACAGTATTAAGACCACTTGGAGGTCTTCGGAAGCATTAGGCAAAACATTATTGCAAGGGAGAGGTATGTGTGCTGTGAGATGGATGGTCATGGTGGAGTATTAATGTCAGCAGTTAATAACAATAAATAACCGGCTCGTAAAAACAGGAAATACACCTGACATGAGAGTTGAACTGCAGAATTCAGATTTCTCCCTCATTCAATTTTCTTGCACGATTTACATTTTTCTTGTCGATTGAGATCAGTTTGAAGCAGTGCAGAGCGGCGTTTAGACTGACATTGAATCCACATATGGGACATGGATCCCGATGAATATGAGAATGATCATGCTTTGCGGTGAGAACTGTGTCTTTAGATTTGCATCAGGTCCATTTAGACCCACGATTATAGTATTGATCTCTGATGTTGTTATGAATAATGATCTAATTTATGACACGGTAAGTAGGAGCTGAATCCTTCATAGTCATGCAGAAAATCCTCAGAGCATGCGATGAAACGTCTCTGGCCAGGCAGTCTCCCCAGTGTCAGTGGAGTGGAAGAGGATCAGTTCATTCCTGCAGTGTGGATCCGGGCAGCTCGTTAGTCAGCGTGTGCCAGCGCTCCACCTTCTTGCCCTTGTTTTTCAGACAGTCTATCCAGTGCTGCAGAGTTTCTCCTTGAGAGTGACACCCTAAGGACACACCGCCTAACCAGTGCAGAGACAGACAAGAAAGTCAATGCGACGTGAGAGGAAAGTGCATGTTTTATAAACAAACAGGGAGGATTTCATTCTGAGGGTTGGAATTATGTTGTAGTAACAGTTTTAGTGAGGAAGTGAAAATGTGTCAAACCGCCTGCAAGTTTCAAAACAAACAAATGTAGAAAAGTATTCAGAATGGCGTGTTAATACTTTTGATTGTAATGTATTGTATTATAGGGAGATAATAAGCTAGATCTATTGAAAAATCTTCTACTTTGTGTTGTTGGCTTCTGAAACATAAACTATTGAGGGATCGTCTTTTGATTAATAGGGTTTGTTACATTTTTTGGGGGGTTTGGGGGGAAATAATAGACTTTATTTTACCTATGGTAAGAAACTAAAATCTAGACATTAAAAGATCCCAGAAAGAATTTTGAGGTGGAAAAGTTATTATATAATACAAATCATACATGTATAATTAAGATAGAAATAACGGTGTGAATTGAATCACTTATTCCCACGTGTATAGAGCAAGTGTAATATAGAGCTATTATAATTTTCAGTCTAAATGTCCCTGACAGCTGTGTGAAAACTAAACCCTGCGGTGTTGCACTCAGTTGAAGAAAACAGACAACAGCTTAAAAATATATTTGGTAACATCTGCCAGGGGTTCATTATTAGACTGCGAATGGAGTAGCAAATCCATAATCCAAATATACGACAGCAGGAAATGATTAGTTGCTTATGACGTCACCTATGAAGTCATTGGACTTTCCCAGATCGTAGTCCCACACTGTGACCTCCAGCGTCTTGGTGGCTAACTCTGAGAACGTGATTTCATAGAAGAACTCCTGGGAGAAAAAAGAGGGTTGAGAGGTGATAGCAAAGGTCAGAAGATTCCACCTGACACACATGTTTCTCTCCCTCTATAAACTCTAAAATACTTACTAATAAGGTAACAGCAAAGCACGTGCAAGCCATAATTGGCTGTCTTACAAAAAGGTGGTGAAGACTATGCATGCAATATCTCTGAGGACTGTAAAAATATAAATTAGCTGTCTCTTTACATTCAAGCAAATGTGCCCCTCCACCCACAGTTATGCACATACACAAACATGCATCGAATCTACCTCATTAAACTCCGGGTTGAGAGTCTTTTTTATCACTGCTGTTTTGTGTTTAGATTTCTTATGGACATCTGGCTTGAGGTACCTGAGACAGAGGAATGTGATAGCATCATATATGAGTTTGGTCATTACCTCTCACAGGTCAAAGTACTGCTGAAAGGAAGAGTAATAGTGGTGACTGCAACAGGGATGACTGTGTAAGAGTAACACAACAATGTGGGGAAATAAGAAGGTTGTTTTTGCCTTAATTAATCACTGGTTATGCACCAGTAGACAGGCACACTAAGTGCAACAAATCAAACACACCTCAACAGGTAGATGTTCAGTCGGCTAAATGCTAACAAACTCATGTTGGACTCGGAGGCTGTGATTACTTTGCTTGATGTCAGACAGAATTGTCTGATATATTAAGCTTTGAAAATGAAAGCGCAAATAAGTTTGACCTGAATGAGATTTAGGAAAAAAATCAAGAATGCCATTCAGACTCGCGAGTACAACAACACACTTATACAGATCACAACATCAGCTTTTCAGCATGTTGTGTGTGTGCACTGCGGCACCTTCGCAGCTCCCATTTTCCTTTGACATGTGTGATTGTGGTTGTCGCTGTGGTGGAGTTTCTACCGTTTACATCTTGATGTTGTCTGCTTGGTGATTAATCGGTTGAGTCTAAGAGGTGTAGGCTTTTTTATTTGTGCGAGCAATAATGATGAATAATGATTCATTAGGATATTTTGCTCCTGCTGTGGTTTCTATGGCTCCTTTTATTCATATGCTGTTATTTAATTGCTTTGTCTGAATGTTTTTCTGGTTAATTTTACTATGGTTACACAGTGGACGACCGTTATGAAGACATTTTATTATCTGTTGTATCAACAAGCTGCAAAATACAACTTGCTGAGAGACATGTCTGAATGGTAAATATGAAGCTTCAGCCAGCCGTGTGTTAGCTTAGCTTAGCACAAAGACTGGAGACAACTAGACTCTTTAGAAATGTGTTAAATAACAGCTTAATTAAAAATAATATATACATTATGATATTTAGTGTTGGAAGATGGATTTTGTTACCTTCGTACAGAGACCTGCGAGCTGTTACCCTCTGAATCCAGTTTTTGTGCCAAGCTAAGCTAACCAGCTGTAGCTTCATATTTACAGTATAGACACGACAATCAATTGTCTCATCTAACGCTCAGCTGGAAAGTGCCTACCAGTTAGCATATTTGAAATGTCGACCTCTTTAATATATTATTTGTGAAACTAACCATATGTGAGTGTGAGGACTGATCACCAACACAGCACAGATTGAAAAAACTCAGCATCCCTTAGCGAGGTGTCATTAAATTCTCAAGATATTTTTAAGCCAGCTGGAAGGAGTGTGGTGAAATCTCTATTCACATTTGCTTTCCACCCACCACCCACAGCTCGGAGAGCATATGTTCCCACACGCTCTCAGACACAACAAAGCATCTGGGAGAAAAGCTCCCGCCAAAGGGCAAAGATGCGAACACGTATCCAAAAATGAAACAAGGTGCATGATGTACTAATGTGGATGTGTGAGGGATGTATGCGTAGGTTTGGAGGATGTGAAATCATACTGAGAGTTTGATGCATGATGGGAAAGGAGAAGGGGATTGGTGTGTATACTAATGTAAGGCAAGCGTGCCTAGCATTATATGTGTGTGTGTGTGTGTGTGTGTGTGTGTGTGTGTGTGTGTGTGTGTGTGTGTTTGTGTGTACGTGTGAGTGACGGGAGGTTGTTTAGTGTTTTACTCATTCCACACACAAGCTCAAAGTCAGAACCAACACTCAGGAGAACAACCAGTTAAGAAGGACGAGGATTTTAAAGCTCATTTGTTCAACTTCTGTCAGCGTGCATCATTCAACCCAGAGGACCTTCCTACCCTCACACACACACACACACACACACACACACACACACACACACACACACACATACACACACACACACACACACACACACACACACACACACACACAGACACAATATTGCCTTTCTTTCAGCAATGACTAATGCAACTCCAAAGAACCTCTATAACACCAACAATAACACTCTCCTCCATGATGCGGTACGCCATAACTCTAGAGATCATGCTGCTGCCTTTCAATCCATTTTGAAGGCTGTCAATACACACACACACACACACACACACACACACACACACACACACACGCATGTGTGGATTGACAGCTCAACTGTGCGCACACACACAGTTACCATTATCTTGGTGAGTGATATATTTCACAATGGCTTCCACTTGTGTGAAAGCTACTCTCATTTGTCACTATTACCCTGTGCAGGGTTAACTCGAGCCATCTATCACTCATGAGTGGTGACAAAAGGTGATTCATGGGGTCAATGTGAGTCAACGGCCAGTTAAGACCCAACACCGGTAATAAGGTGGAGAGGGAGATTGCCGCTAAATATAGGTCATGTGGAAATTGTTCTGAAATGAGATTTGTGAAATGTCAATCCATCAGTATAAGTTGTGTATTCCTTATTTAATCACTCATCAGCAACATTACTCCATTGTATGTAATGGAATTCACCATGGCGCTCAGTTAGTGGTTTGATGTCATCCTTACGTTTTAACATAGGGGTCTGAGTAGCCGTTGACGTCCATAGCTGCCAGGTGGGCGCAGCGTTTGACACCCACACACAGCCCGCCTCGCTCCCTCTCTTTGGCCTCGCCCTTGACGTCGCCATCACTGGCCGGGGGGAAGTACTGCAGGCAGAGCAGCAAACGGCCTCTCTCCTCAAGACTTCTCTGCTGCTCAGTCTCCCACTGAGGAGAGAAAGAGGGAATACAAGAGATAGGAATTGAAAAACACATATTAAAGACATGTGCTGCAGTTGTAGCTGCTACATTAGTGACCTAAGGTTCAGGGCTCACACGCTACCTGCTCAGTAAGCAGACGGATAAAGCAGCGCCTGGTGAACATAGTGTAGTGTTCAACACTTAAAGAGTCAGATGTTCCCCCCCAGGAGTTGGTCAAAAGCAAAACATTGCTAAAAGGACTAATAGTAGAGTGAATATTAGTATTGTTGACTCGAAATAATGCTGGTGTTGCTTTGTGTCTGTTTGATGTGTTTAAATGAACCACAGCTGTTTGCAATTGTGCTTAAAATATCATCTTGATGAGGACATCAAGATGATATGCCCTCATCATCTTTACCTAATACTGACTAAATCCATCAGTCAATCTTGTGTAAACTGAGGCCAAAAAACATCAATTAATGTCGTTTTAAAGCTGCAGTGAAAAGATACCGCGGCAGTACAGTGCAGATCTTCCTGCATCAGCACAGCGGACATCAAAGTAAGCTTATGTAACTTTTCCTGAACAGCGGCTACTATTGCTACTGGTGACAGGATAAATGCTAAAACAGCAGTAGAGTTCAGTGCGGGTCTAAAACATGACTCCTACTCAACTGTTACTGCCAAATTTGGGACGGACAACAAATAGACTCCAATGTCATGGTTTGGTTCATCGTTCTTCTTTCTCATAAACACACCTGAAGAGCTCAGTGACATTTCACTTCATCTCTCGCAGCTCCGAGACAAACATCAAGTACTAAACAGCAATCTCCGACAAACTGAAGCCTCAGCCTTAGAGACATATTAATGCACTTTGTCGCCCTTGGCTCGAGTATTTGCCACGGACAACATCAAACGGTTTGCAAAGCATTTCACAACACGCGGAGTAGATTCAGAGTGACAGATGAAAGGAAGCGAGGAAGCAGCAACAGCGTGTGGACGAAGTGGAAGACGATGTTCTCACAGTGACTGTGACTCACCCTCATGGCCAACAGCGCCAATACATGCATGTTATTTATAGGAAAGACGTGCAGTTTTTCATCACTGCAGGTGCATCTGTTTCAAGTTATCTTCTCTTTTTTTTTTAACGCAAAAATGCTTTGTTTTATTGCCTTTAATGCGATTTTAAAGTAATATCGGTTCCATCACTAAATACCTGTCCTCTCCTTTATCTCCCTCCATCTCTCATTAAGTCTTATCTTCAAGCGATGGATGGACCCAGCCCGGACGATCAATATGCGCCACGCCTTACACTCCTCCATGCTCCTCTGTCCCTGTCTCCAATTGCCTCAACAGCTTGCACCACTTCTTGTTTCCCCTACATCTCTCTTTCCGATTTTTCATTCACCTCTCCCTATCTGGGATTTTCTGAGGGAGTCATCCTTCCTGCCAACAGCCAGTCAGCCATCTGCCGAGACTGAATAGGAGACTTTAAAACTTGCAATTAGTGAGGGTAATTTGCAGCAGGTATCTGGTGAAAGAACAGCTCAGACCTTCACAGATCGATAGAGAGCAACTCATTAGGGAGGTGAAAATAAACAGGAGCCAGCCGCACACTGTGGCAGACGGATGGGAAAGAGATAAACTTGTGGGTGGGTGAGAGAACTGGAAACACGATCGCATTTAACAACCTTGAATGTGGAGAGAAACACAGAAGCAGCAGTTTTACTCCAGTTATCTTAAGAATACACCCGTCCTCTAGTTTGGTCCCTTTGTTCATTACCCAATATGTGATGAGAGGCCCTAAAACAATCTGTCCAAAAAACAAAGACACTAAGAACTGATTAGGGTTAGGTAATTACCTCACAACAACACATTATTGCTGGCTTAATAAATTGCATGATCATGTCTCAGGGCAGAAAATCTCACGGTAGAGAATTAAATGACTGTGGTTTTAGAATAGTTAGTTGTGCTCTTAAGGATACAAAGTGCTCTAATTTGAATGGCACTGATATTAACCCACAGATATTGGGAAAATAAACCAAACTCCATTGATTGTTTAGTTTAAAAAATGTTGGAAAATAGTAAAACATCATCAACGAAAGCAACAACCTCGAGCTAGAATCCATTAGCTAATTAACTGATTAATTAGTTATTTGTTTCAGCACTTTCAAAATATAAACAGTTAAACTGTTCAGTCTAAAATGAAAACTGATCTTTTGTTTCCAGACGAATATCAACATTTATAGACTGAAAACTGATTGCCACCGTGAAATATTAAGAGGTTTATTCGGAGGACAGACAGACAGACAGACAGACAGACAGACAGACAGACAGACAGACAGACAGACAGACAGACAGACAGACTGACAGACAGACTGACAGACAGAAGGAGGGTCCTGTTGAGTAAAATAATAGGAGTCATGTGATCACCTCTCTCAGGTAGCAGGAGATTCCTCTCAAAGCTGTGCTCATCGCAGTCGGTGAAGGCAGCTAGAGGCAAAAAAAGGAGAGAAAGAGATCGATGATAAGGGAATATAATATGACTGACAGAAAAGCTGTACAAGCAGGCTAAAGGGGCGTCGGATGAATAGAAAGGGATAGACATATTGAGTTGAGGGTGATGCCACTTTGAAAATGACAGGCCTGACACAGCGCCTGGTTCGGAGGATGACAGAGGGGCTTTAACGTTTGATCGCCGAGTGGCCACCGGCCTCAGAGGGACAATCTAATACCAGCAGCCCTTTGCAACTCATCGAGAACAAAAAGCCAGCCTTTTCACACACGAGCCCCCCTGCTCTCCACCGCTTTCATTTTTTAAATCCATTTGTTTATCATCTCTCTCACTTGCGCTCTATGTCCATTTACGCTCCGCTGTTCCTCCTCTCCCCTTCTCCCCTTCTCCACCTCTTTCTACTCTCCCTTTATTCTCCCAATCTCTGTGTACCCTTTTCCCACGCGTGACCCAGCTGACATTTAGACTGCACAAAAAGCTGTTTGTGAGTTATAAGAATAGATATGATACTCTGTCATCTGTTTACCCAATATTTGTTATTCTCAGTAGGCCAGTTAGCAGCTGGTATTGGCTTAATGCTAAATATACTATATTTAAACGTATAGGGCAGTGTCTTGTGGGTAGAGTTAGACTGTTTGTCTTGCGTATTGTCCTTTTACTTCTAATGAAGACAAATCTCTACGCTTCACATTATTCAATGATATTTTAGTCACCCGTTTGTGCACAACGCCAGATGCATATTGTTTTCCCAGTTTGGTGTGAAGATCTCGACTGACAGAGCCCTGTCCTCGACATCATCCAACACCTTTTGGATGTTCTGCATGACCTTATCGCTCAACGTGAGAGGCCAACCTCGCTATTGCTCCAGTGGCTGAATGTGAACAAATCCCTGCAGCCAGGTTTTGAAATAACATGACCCTCTTCCGACAAAAGTTATGCTGTTATGTTATGGCAGCAGATTAATGCCCATGGTCTTAAGGTTGTGGAATGGCATGTTCAAAAATCACATGTGGATATTATGCTGGCGTGTTCGTGTCCACATATCTTTGGCCATGTAACATAACGGCATGAACTGTTGAATTATTCATTTTTGCTGTTTTATTTGTATAAATTTAACTTTGAGATGCATCAATATATTCATTTCTTACAACACTAATAAACACACAAGTGATTTTTGCTTTGTATATTTAAGATATTTTAGATTTATGTGGTAGAATAAACTATCTACTTATGTGCTGTTTACTGTCAAATAGCGATACAGCATTTGGGAAGCATTTGTTTGAGTCTTTTGCTAAAGATGCTACAGAGATTTAATAAATAAAATGTCAAGTGTGTCTGTACAAAGACCCTGAGTGTGTGCACCTCACCAGTCAACCAGATATTGACATTCTCACGGCTCCCTGTTGGCACGTAAACAATTTCTTGCCTTCCTTCTTCACCAAATTTCCATCCGTGTTTTTCTTTTTTATAATTTAAAATGTGAGGTTATGAGTCAGACAGGAAGCCTTAATATATTGAATATTACAGTACCCCCAAGTCATTCATTTCCCTCATACACTCTCATTTCTCTCTTTCCGTCCTTTAAGCCTTTCTTTCCCATCACCCCCTTTATTCTGTCTGCCCTCCCTCTTCTCCTCACAGGGGGTGGATGCTCCAGACAGATGTTAAAGTGTTTGGTCTGGTCAAGCTTCACGCGACGCAGGGCCACCCGCGACTCCCCGATGAACTCATTATGTGTCAGCTTGTCTTCGTCGCACACGGACACCCTGGGAATGAAAGACAGAGGGAGGAGGGGGAGGCAAAGAAGAGAAATAGTGAGAGACAAAGAGAGGGAGAGGAGGAAAGATGAATAAGAATAAGAGACACTGATTACTTAGACAGGGAGTAAGACAGATGTGTGTGTGTGGTAGAGTTAGTTCTTCCAAAAGCTGTGGCATCAACTTCAGAAAAGGTAATTGTTGACATGAATCTGATCTGAATTAAAGAAAGCTATGTACACATCCATAATCTGTATAAGTATATTCTACAACACAAGTAATTATCCTTTTCCCCCCTGTGTGAAATTAGATAGTGTAAAAGTGCAATCCGTATTCATGAGGCTGGCAAACATTTACACCTTCCGTATTGTCACCTGAAATGTATAATTGGGTGGAAGCAGCAAAGAGAGTGAAGGAGATGGAGGGAGGTGTGTGTGTGTGTGTGTGTGTGTGTGTGTGTGTGTGTGTGTGTGTGTGTGTGTGTGTGTGTGTGTGTGTGTGTGTGTGTGAAATCAAAAGCAGAGCCAGGGGTGGAGTGATGTGATGTGGGTGAGAGGAAGAGATACAAATTGAAGAATGTATTTCAATTGTTTGTGTGTGTGTGTGTGTGTGTGTGTGTGTGTGTGTGTGTGTGTGTGTGTGTGTGTGTGTGTGTGTGTGTGTGTGTGTGTGTGAGGACTCATGTATGCCTGCAAATGTGCATGTCTATTCTGTCGGCAGAAGTAAAATCAGTATGCTAGGCTAACTGTCATCCTGAGTGATTGCGTGTTTCTGTGCGTTATGTAAATGTGAATGAAAGACATGCAATATTAAGAATACAGCTAATATGCAATCTTTCAGAGATTGAAGCGTCTTCACTCCTGGTTTTATTCAAATTCTAACTAAATTCGTGACCAGGGGCCTTGAGGTAATAAAAAAAAGGTAATGCATAAATGAAGAAGGTTCAAAGAGGCCAGTTGCCTTGGGACACCAGCTATTTTTTGACATCCAGAGACTAGTAGTATATGAGCCCTTCACAATGACATAGCAGCAAAATAGGGAAGAATGGAAATGGAGGAAAGATAAAGTGAATCCTTTCTAGTTCCTCTCACCATGAGACAGTGTACTACACAATTGCAACTATTTTAAAATGGTACTTTCTGAAACTACTGTTCTTCTGATCTGTCTGCAGTTTGTTGTAGCTGCTGGTTCAAAGTTGGATGCAGAAACAATAATAGAGCTCCAGTATAGAAAAAGTAGTGGAGACGAGTTCTGCTCTTTTTAAACGGTGGCATATCTTGTCTTGTTACATTGATTTCTGGATGAATGAAGGGGTTGGATTAACCCTTTAAAATTAGCCCTAACAGCAGTGACATTTGTATATATTACATCATCCATATGTATGAGGATGTAGCTGTGATGAGACTGACACTTTATTGACGTTAATGTCAAACATCAGTCCATTGCAGACGTTAACATGTTTGTATGTTTCGATTGGTTAAACTTCCTGTCTGCTAATTTTTGAACGCCTCTGCTGTATTAGCACAGTGTCACGGGCTTGTTGTGGGGACAGTTTCTCTAATTTCCCTCGAGAGATCAACCGTCAATCCTATTTAAATCCCACTTCCACATGTGCAATGGCAAAGTTTTAGTCACAGACAGAGCAAATTCGCAGCTTTCATCACCTCTGGAGGGGGTCAATGAAATTAAAACACCCCGTGGTGCTTAGTCTGACCTCAATCTGTCACTACAACTTGGAAAGAGAGAAAGGCAGGGAGACAGACGGAAAGAAAGACAAAGAGGGAGGGATGGTTTGTAAGGAGTGAGGGGAGATCTTTCCTGATCTGAGTGGACAGGAGAGATCTGTGGATGGAGAAGGTGATGTCACAGAGGGGGATGAAAGGATCAGTGGAAATAGAAGGGGAGGTAGGATAAAGGCCTAAAAACAGAGAGTAAAAGACTGTGATTGAGATGGATGATAAGACTTCCTTTGTAAGCAACAGTCAGTTCTCTGATGGGCAAGACAGAGCAGAGAGGCAGGAAGTGAAGGAGACAGAAATAGCCAGACATAAAGCAAACATTTACCGGAGTGTTTTGCGGTACATGTCTTCCTCTGTAATTCCACAGTAGGTGAGCGTCTCGTTCCACACGGGGTGCAGCGTGTTGCGAACGGTCTTGGTTTTCAGTTTATTAGCCTGTGCATCACGGCAGAGAGGAGAAGAAAGCAATCATCTCACAACTGCAAACAATCTGCAACAGGAAGGTCATTTTGTTTTAGAGCAAATGTACTGGCACTTTCACAATACTGTAGCTCAAAATTACAGCTAGACAAAGTGGGCACTCAAACAGGTTACTGAGAGTCTTTTTCAGTTATATATATATATATATATATATATATATATATATATATATATATATATGTATATATATATATGTATATATATATATATATATATATATATATATATATATATATATATATATATATATATATATATATATATATATATATAAGCAGACCTTGCAGGCTCCCGGCAGCAAGTGCAGCTTGACATAAGGATCAGCCAGACCGTTAAAATCCATCGGTTTCAGACCCTAAAAGAGTGAGAAAGGATATACAACATTAAGTAGAGAACATTGTGCAAACCAGTAATTCATTGTTAATCATTTACCAGACCGAGAGGTGAGGAGTTCATTTAAAAACTGAATCTAAAGCACGAGGGTAGCGAGGAGGGACGAGAGTTTTAATTTGACGGATAGTTTCAGTTGACCAGAGAAGGACATGGAGTAGAGGCTATAGCCCACTGCCCATTTTGAAAACCGTCAAAACATGAAGGATGATACAACTGAATCTTCTGCTTCACACTAATGAGAAAAGATGGGCTGTTACAGACGTCCGCTACACAATCTTCATGGCAGAAGAAATGCACAATAACGATTCCATTGTGATTTTGCTATCAGTTAAATGTTTTTTTTTTATTTGGCAAATTAATTTAACTCACAATTGTAGGAAGGTGTAGAGAGAGAGAGAGAGTCTGAGAGCATTTAAAAGGATTGAAGAGGTGCAGGAATATTTACACGATATCATCATATGTGTATTATCAATGTTATATTTCATTTTAAAGGAGATGTAATACATTGACCTGCAGTCTGTTTGACTTTAGATCTTTAATTTATCAGTTGCATACTGTCGGCTTTGAGTCTTTATCATTTAAGTAGAAAATTGTTAAAT
The DNA here is from genome assembly GCF_023055335.1 of Clinocottus analis. Lineage (NCBI taxonomy): Eukaryota > Metazoa > Chordata > Actinopteri > Perciformes > Cottidae > Clinocottus > Clinocottus analis. The sequence continues at coordinate 7,954,760 of NW_027175920.1, read as the reverse complement.
TGTTAAAATTGATTTTATATTTTAAATTTAACAACAAATTTCAGTCAACCGTGATTTGATTTTGAAAGAAAAAGAACTGAACAGCTTTTTTTTGTCACTGGTGGAAAACATGAATATGTTAATACAAAGGTGAATTGAATATGTATTTTCTATCAAGATGAACTACATGTTGTTTACCTTTGCCTTCAGGACTGTGCAGTGTAAGGAGCTGGTGGCTCTGTCGTACAGCAGGTCAAACTCTAACGTCCCCAAGGAGGCTGGAAGACAGGTGATCAACATGTTTCAGTTACTTTGGTAATTGCTTTTAAGCTGATGACTTTAATACCTTGAATAGAAACTGATGGCAGAAAGAAATGTAGACACTCAGAAAGAAATCACAGTAAAACATTCTGTAAAATAAGTTTAGGTCCTGATTATACTCTTTTTGTAATAGTTTTCAATAAGAGTGAAGTGTTTTTACGTTGCTGAGCACCTCACGCTTATCTCTGTCTCAGAAGTGTTTATCTCACTCTTGCTGAGTGTAAGATGAGAAGATCAACTTAATCTCGAAGAAAACTAATGATTTTAATTTGCAAGTCTGCGAGCTGCAGTTTACAAAGTTAACTGTTGTCTCTGCTTTTGTTGTCTTTTACGAAATCAAAGACCCGTTGTTTAAAAAAACTAAGAACCTTAAGGTCCATTTCTTTGTAATTACTCTGGGGCTTTTGTTCCAATCCTCTGTGTGGAGTTAATTTCTATTCTCGGGCACAAGCAGCTCTAGTGAATCCAGGTTGTGAATGGCAGGTGACTCACTGTTATCATCGCTGTCACAGCTGTCGATCTCGATGGAGGTGTCCATGCTGCTCATGGCTGACAGAGAGCCCCCTCCGCCCGCCGCCCCTGGTAACAGTGGTGACAAAAGGCTGTTGCTTCCTCCACCTCCGGCGACGGCAGGGCAGAGTGAGGTGGGAGCTGCCAACTGATTGGGCGAAAGTGGCTCGGAGAAGGAGGAAGTGGGCGACAGGCGAGGGAAGTAGGCAGAGATTTGGCGGATGGGGCGGATTGGGCCCGGGCATACATCGATGGCCATGTGCTCCTGGATGGAGATGCCTGAACGTTTTCCTTTTCGTACAGTCATAGCGCTTCAGGGAAAGAGACAGATAGATTGAGAAAGAGTTGAATCACACTTATCGGTAATACAGTAAGTGTCGTTTACAAATGCCATTTGCCGATGCAAGAGCCAAGACATTTATGAGCTATTCCAAGCCAAAGGTGAGCTGGGTGAGATGGTTGGTGATATATAACATCCTGTGTCTGGCCTTCACCGAGATATCATCCACTCTAATAGGAGTTTTTCATTTGTCAAAAAGAAGTTCTTGTTAAGTGTTTTTCGCAAACAGCTCTTTTACTGAAACCTCCTCCAACATAATTAGAACTCTTAAAAAGAAAAACATTGCTCATAAACTGACAACATACTGCAGATGATGTGCCCCAAATTTGCATTTCAATTGAATACATCTGAATAATCTCAAGCCTATCAGGAAGGATAATGCATAACGGACAATAAGGGTCTCCCTGAATTCTAATCATCCTCAATGAAATGACTGTGTGCGTGTGTGTGCGTGTGTGCGTGTGTGTGTGTGTGTGTGTGTGTGTGTGTGTGTGTGTGTGTGTGTGTGCGTGCATTTGTGTGTGTCTGCTAGACTGCTGCAGACGACTGATGACGGAGCAATGACGTCTCTGCGAGATGACTCACACGCCACGTCCCCAGTGACGGTACCTCTTCATCAGCCTAACAAAAACACAAACATATGCGCACACATGTGTGCTCACACACACACACACACACACACACACACACACACACACACACACAGCCACTTGCTACAGATCTCCTTCCTCTGGCTCGCAGGCAGCATCCGGCGCCTCACATCCTTCCACAGCTCCCTGTATTAATCGATCTAAACTGGGAAGTGAGTATTTGCACTGTATGTATTTGCACTTCCTCTGAGTTGTCTGTAACGTCACCTACACACTACATAACTTTCAAAGTCCTCACTTTGTTGTACTGATCACATTACACTAACAGGGTATCTTGACTTGTTGTGGTTTGCACATTACACAAGTGAGCAATGACAGCTGGGGTCCCACGTTACAGGACGTTTCATGAGGAGGAATCCCAGACAAGTCTGTCTGGTCTCCAAACTAGTCAACGAAAACATAAGGAGTGAGAACATGCACGAGAGAGACCTTTTATTATCCTTCAAAAATGTAAGTCATCATGAAGCGAGCCATCAAATTAGTTTGCCCGCTGATTGAAAGCGGGAAAAAAATGAGAAAGGAAGAGCGTAAAATGGTCTGTTCTGCAAGGAGAGCAATTTAGGCAATCATTTTGCAATGTACGCAGTTAGCTGCCTGACACGGACACGTTTGTGCGCATGTTCTCATAGCCATGCTTGCTGATGTTCTGTTGCAGGCGTTACGACTCCTCCCTGTGATAATTCCTCGGCCCGTATGTTACGCTCTCGTTGGCTTTAGGTCAGTGCTGCTTTCATTGCCGGTCAAAACGACCAGATTTTTTACGAGCTAGGTATCGCTCGATGGTCTGCGTTGTGACAAAGCTCACAAGAGCAATCGTCGATTTGCCTCTGATCCGGAGCATTTGTTCTTCAAAATCACTTTGAGAGCGGAAAATTAGGGTGCGAATCGGGTTGTGTAACTTGCTATGAGTAGATTGTCTGTGAAGTTTAGAAACATAGAAATTAGCAGATAAAACAGGAAAAGGGAATTTAAAAAAAAGGGACATTCATGCATATTGACTTAATTCTATTGACTGAAATGAATCCCACAAACATAACTAAGTTGATAAACAGGAATGACTCATTCTTGACTCATGCAGTGATTAGACCAGTTTGTCAAACCTGCATCTATATTAATAGTTCAACATACACTTATTCGATTGATTGATTGTCTCAAGTCTGTACAGAGAGACATGTAATTAACCCCCATTTTTAATTAGTGCGAGTTACAAATGTCGGTATGTGGACGTTATTACCTTTGGACAGACCCAAGTAGCTGTTTCCCTGTGTGCACAGTCCTCGTGCTAAACTATGATCACCGGCCGGCTGAAGCTTCATATTTATCGTACAGACATGAGAGTGGTATTAAACTTCTCAATATGTCGAACTCCCTTATTATTAACGCAGATTTCACTTAATCTGCTCCTCATTTGCATCAAGGTTGTCAAAACTTTAAATATTTCTTATTGTTCCATTATCACTGTTTGTAAGGTCAAAACCAGTAAACAGATTAAGACCCCTCAGTAATGAAGATAAAGTCAATATGACCAATGGTGCCCTGGCGGAAAGTGGCTCTGATGTTGTTGCCTCTGACTGTTGACCTTCAGCATAATTACGGGCAGCGAGGGTCATTTGTCATGTTTGGTCCAGTCTCTCTGGCGTGAGCACAACAGTGGGTAATAAACATCGCAGCGCATCCAGATTTTTCTTGGCTGGAGATGAAAGAAACTTCTGAATTATGCTGCAGTGTGCCAGCATGCAAACTTCCAACTTTGACCGACCACTGTCTCTGGAGTGCAACATGATGGACATCTGTCCTTTTGAAAAAAACAGCCGCAGCAATTTCGGTGGCACGGAGGACCACAATAGGAAAATTGATGACTTCTTAAGTGCTGAACTAGTGGTCAGAGTTCATCCTGCTCAATTAAGCAGCGCAGAGATAACGTCAAACTCCTGTACTTCAGGACAAAACGATGTAGATCTCGTTATGACCAGCAACAGTGAACCATTTCAGTCTGGCACAACAATCAAACAACGGTGAAAAAATCCTTAAAAGAAGATTGCCCAGCATTAAGAGTAGGGAGACGGTAAACACAAGTTAATGAAACTTCCTGTGGTAATCATGATTCTGTACAGAATTGATTGAAATATAAATTAATGTGGATCAGTAGCTAATAATTATTGTTCTTATGAATAATATACTCTATAATCCCCCCCGACCCATACACACACATACATTCACAAAGGCATACAATCAAACACTTCTGTCAGATCATTAATTAATCTCTCTGCACACACACACACACACACACACACACACACACACACACACAAACACACGCACTCTCTATCTCCATCTATGCAGATGTTTTGCAGGCTTGTGAGCGAGTGGCTGCTGATATAATGTGCGCAGTGAGTCGCCTTCCAGTCTTGGCAGATGTGGCCATAAACTGTAGCTGCCTGAGCTCCACCAGCTCCACCAGCTCCACCTGCAGCACCAGCAGCACCCGCACAGCCGGGAGGCCTGGTGGCTTGCAGCTCGCGGGGAAGCAGGAGCTTACGGGGAGTTCATGATTGATCGCTCTCATGCTGCCAGCTGGAAATTCTCTCTCATCTTCTCCTTTCATCATCCTCTTGTTGCTGAGAAACTCTCACATTCACGATAATAAGGTACAGATTTAACCTCACACTTCACAGGCTTTCATGTGCGAAAGCTCGTTTACATACGCGACTCTTAGCCTCCGAGTACTACTTTACATAATTCCTATAAACTACGATATAATAATGGCTCAACTTGTCCGCTAGATACAGTCACTCAGTGGCTGCGAGTTACGCAACCATAAACAGTACAGTATCTCATGCATGGCTCTCTCCTACATATATTATAATGATGTTACAAAGGTTTCCAGCTTCGAGAGGGAGGAGTGAAGCTGGAAGCCGGCAGTCAGGAATATCTTTGTGCAACATGCGACCTCCCCCCCCCTCCTCTTTTAGCTCCTTCACTTTAAATTAGAGTCATAACACAGGCATGGACGCTCCCTTCCCTCAACCCCCATCCTCTACTGTCTCATCTCCACCTTTTTTAATCCACCTTCTCTCTTCTTCTCACTTCTTCATCTCGGTCATTATGTCACCGTCAGACTATCAGAGACACCATTACTCCACCTGTTAGGATCTATCTCTCCCTCTCTCTTGGCAGATTTTTCTTCTCCATCTTCTTCTCTTGTGTCCTACATACAATGGGCCCCTGCAGCGGGCAGCGTTCACCTTTAAATAACAAGCTGCTGGCTGAAAGGCAGATGGGATGGTACAGTGTCGCACACTGTGGCTACTCATTAGAGCTTGACAGTGCGCACATCATGGTGACAGTGAGCACTTGTCAATTAGAGCCAAGTTATTTTCAGGCAGTCAGGAATGAGTAAACTTCAATGTGTGTGAGTGACAGTGTGTGTTGAAAGGTGTGAAAGAAAAGTGAGGGAGCAGGTAGAAACACAAAAACAGACGGCCACATGTTGCACCTATCTGCTGTGAAAGAACAATAAATAAATGTGCCCATCTGATCCTCACAGCATTTTTTTTAAAATTCCCTCATACAGAGTCAACAAGAGAAAAATGAAATGAACCAAACAGGAATTTAAAGCAAAGATATAATGATAGCGATAGTCTGTGAGGGAGAAGGCAATGTTTTTTTTTTCTTTTAAAGACGCGCAACATAAAACAAAATCAACCAGTCTGTATTTCAGAATAAAATATATACCAACGCTGACTTACCTCACTGATAGCGCAAGTGTGAAACTCCTCATAAAAAAAAAGGGGATTCCAGTGCGCAGCGGAGAGGGAGACTAACTAACAGGTGGTGAAGAGAGAAGCAGAAACTAGAGAGGGAAAGAGGAGGGGGGAGACAAAGAGAGAAAGGGAGAGAGTGAGCTCTACGTGTATCATTAGAAATTAAATGCCTGAATAGTTCAAGTTGATATAAAATGTAGAGAAGAGGGGGAGAGGACAGCGGCATGCTGGAAGAGGAAGAGGAGGAGGAGGATGGAGGGAGGGAGTGAAGAGGAAAAGACAGAGGAAAGAGAGAGAGAGAGAGAGAGAGAGAGGGAGAGAGAGAGAGAGAGAGAGAGAGAGAGAGAGAGAGAGAGAGAGGCAGTGGGGAGCTATTACTTGACATTCTGTTGTGCATGTGACTGTTTCGCCTTCCTACTGCATCCCCCCGCAATCACACACACACACACACACACACACACACACACACACACACACACACACACACACACACACACACACACACACAGACACACACACACACACACACACACACACACATAGACACAAGTAGAGACACATACACACAATAGACAAACACAGACGTACGCACACACACACACACACACACACACACACACACACACACACACACACACACACACACACACACACACACCTAGACAGACTTGTTTTTCCCACTAAGGAGCGCATCACATCGACTTGCATTCATTCCTTGAAGACTTGAACTAACCCTGAAGGATAAAGCGGATTATGTTTCATCTTTATTAATTTTTCCAAAAGAAAACCTCTAAAAACATATAAACCACAGCAGTACCTAGTTCAGTTATTTAAATGTGGTAACTTGGAATAATGCGTGAACACTCTTAAGTCAGGAAGGTTTGCGTGAATGAAGAAGAGAACATCAGAAAGATAAATGTATTTATTGGTAAATAGAGGCATCTTGTCACAACAGAGCTGCCAGTTTTAGTGCCATTCTGTTTTGAGACCTGAGCCTGCGCGCGCTCACTGGCTGAGTGGAGTAAAAACATCAAGAAATAGCTCATCCCAGTTCAGTCAAGTAGTCTTAGGAATTACGTCCATAATGGACCAACCTGCATGCACCGCACATTTACGTCCCAAGACAACGTCCAGGAAGTGTGTCCCCTGTAGGCAGCGATGCAGAGAGTACAGCAAGGGGAGGTGGTCGTAGCATGTCAGATTTCATTAGCGTTCCCTCCTGCAGTTAATGTTGATCTTTTTTTATCCCTTTTAACCATAATCTTCCTCCACCAATAGAAGTGATTGAGTTGTCAACTGTTAACATATGTAAACCATAGCTTGTTTGCCAGAACGGTGCTCTTTTCTGAACCTCATCCACACAGCAGTTGCCATGCAAAGATTTTCTAGAAAGCAAGAATGTTAAAACCTTGACATTGAATAACATCCAGCATCTATTCAATAGTGACGTTCTTGTCTCTCAGTTGGGAAGTCAACAGCCGTTCAGACGTTTTTTACATTCGTGTAACACGGATTTAGAAAACATCGGGACAAAGCCAGACTATCTGTCTCCCCCAGCTTCAGTCTTTATGCTAAGCAAAGCTAATCACCTCCTGAGTCCAGGCTTTTTCTCATTTTTATGGGGGGAAAAGACATCTAATTCAATCTCTCCATCTCTCTGTCCAGGTTAATTCTAGACTAATACACTGTGTCTAAATCTCTCTGGCTTTCTCTCTCGAACTTACAAAGACTCTTCCGTCTCAGTTCCTCCATATAATTAAGCTAATGGTTCTTGAGTCAGTGATAGACAACGGGAAACATGCTATTTCCCCCGTGCCTCTATTGAAGGGATGCATTTGGTGTTCTCTCTGTGTCTCTGTCTCTTTTTATCTGACTTGTCCTCTCTTTCAGTTTTGAGTCTACACTCTCTGAACCTCTCTCCGTCTATCAATAAGAGGAGCCGAGAAGCTGTCACGCAGCACAGGCTGTTGAATAGACTTACTGCGTTTTCTGTTATCTTCCAAAATTGCTTGATGTCTTTGTTCAATGGTGTTTTTCCTCACTCTCTCTTATCTCATGCCCCCTCGCCAGCGTCCTCCTCTATGTCTTTTTCTGTCTCTTTTGCACACACACACACACACACACACACACACACACACACACACACACACACACACACGCACACTCTTGTACATTTTGCTCTTATTAAATTGATGCCTTGGCACATACATGCATGAATGCATTAACATGGCAATATAACGCAAACGCCTCGAGAGAGGCATGACTCCCACTCCATGCAAACAACTAATGCACACATTTTCACATACACACACACACACAGTGCAATGTAGAGCCACCCCTCTGCCAACTGCCACTCTGCAAATATACATTATATAAAACCCTTATCACCTTTTTGGACTTTATTCCACTTCCTTTCCTCATCACATCTCTACTCTCTAGCCACCTGTTTATGAAAACTGAAAGTCTCCTCACTACAAATGCATAGTCGTTACGCGCTCTCTCGACACCAATTATGTCGCTGACGGGTGCTAGTGCTTCAGTGAAAACAGCTGACCACAACAGAGTCCACAATGGCTCTGACAAGAACAAATGACATCAGTGAACCAGTCGGCCGTCGTTAGAGAGATGACAAACACAGACAGGAATGGTTTCTCAAACCAATTAGAGCATGAGACTCATAATAGTCTATTTAAGCATTCTGTTAACACAACAAATGCAATGCTATATATTTTTGCACACCCGAGTGCTCTACTTTAGGATAGATAACGGACATTAAGCAATATTTCTGGACATTATTCAATACTGTGTAAAGCGTTAATAACGAGGCAAATTTTCAACTGCATGCCTTTGGTCAAGTGGTTACGGTTAAGAAATGCAAACATATAATAATATGCTAAAGTCAACAAGAGAAACAAAAACCATCATGTTCAAGATAGTGCACAAATCCCACAGAGAAAACATTATGCAATAACATAACTACTCTTTGGTGCAGTAATACTGTTCACAACCTCATTTTGCAGAGATTACAAAAAGCCAACATTATCTTGTCAGAAAATTAGTTAAAACAATAATCAATCTCTTTTGCCAGTCTACCATGTTATAACAGGTTATAAGACAATACACGTGTACATTTTGGAGGGCAAACGACATGAACGGAAAGCAAAAGTGAAGATTAATGTGCAGTGCCTACAAGCGGATAAGATACCTGACCACAATCGTTCCACATAAGGCAGTAGCTTAAACTAATCTCTATGGAGAGAAAAGGTAATAACAGATAAGGTAGCGTAAAGCTAACAAGCTCAGTGAAGCAGAACGTGTCCTTATCGTAACCCTCAGACTCTCAAAGAGACCATGTGATCTCATGTGGTTCAGCTACATTTAAATCAAACATTTAAGTGTATTTAGTTAAAGATGAACTCGTCAAACTAAAATAGTACAACACACGCATTGTTATGGTTTTTGATAACTGCCCTGGACCTGTTCGTTTTAGATTCACCGAAAAAATATTGCAGAATGTAAATGTTTTTAAAGATTTTGTCACGTTTATTAATGTTCAGCATAAAATCAACACCATAGCCGATCTGTCAGACAGTTTAAGGAAGAGCTTTTCTTTCTCAACTTGACTGTTTCTACTGATCACTGCATCCAAAGCAGCATCAAGCAGTGAGACATGGGAAAAGAAAAATGTTAAAGAGACAAAATACTACACACAATACCTACAATAAAGAAGCCAGACATAGCAGACCATCTGGCAACGGGCACAAGACATGGGACAGTTGGCAAATTAATTATGATTTGTAGCGAATCTATTTTGTGCATTTTGAGTTTCACTTGGCAAAATGTTTCATGTTTATGTAGCCACAAACAAATAATACAAATGTATTAAAGAATAAACTTACACAGACGACGTCATACTCATGTAATACTAAATAGAAAACATGCTACAGCCCAACATATTGGCCTTGCACAACATACAGTATATGTTTCCTATCGACTTTCTCATAACTAAGTAATGGAAAACATTATCGAGCAGCATAAAAGAAACAATCTGAGAACACCGAGGTCCTCTTTTCTCTGACTCTCCACCGAAAGACTACAAGGTCACCGTTCACCGATCAGACAAAAAGACTTGATCTCCTCACAACACTCACCACTGCTCCATCAGGATTGTCATTCACTGAGATGAGCTACCCCGATGAATTGCATGAGTCACTGGCCCATAAACGTGTGAAATGCTAGCACTGCGCCTTTATATTGGAAATTAAAAGAGCCCGATGGCAACATTGTGTAAAGAAATACAGGAGCTGTTGTGACAGATAGGAGAAAAACCTGCATCCACACAACATAGATTACATTTGTAGAAGAGTGTCGGAAAAAGGGAGGCAATGCCGCACAGTGTTAGTATTTATTTTATTTCTTTGCAGAGCCCATAACCGCAAAAGTGATTAATAAGCCTAACAAAAGTGGATTGCTGACATTTTCCTCCAACAATAAAAAAAAAAATAATGCAGGAGAATGTCAGCAGTATCCTGATTTAGGTGATGAATACCATTCAAGCAAGCACTCTACACAATTTCTACCGTTTGAGAGAATCAATGAGTAAGAAGCATAAGGATGGACAGCAACAGAATACACAATGAAGTCCTGACCACCTAAAAAACTGACTGCGGGGTTGGTTCCTTTCATCTCATGACTAGATAAGTCATACAGATCCAGAGGATGCACACGCTTGAGGCAAAGAATATACTGTCTTTTATTATATTACTTCCTAAGTCCAGTCAAGAGGGTGTGAAACAATAAATGGAACAAAGTTTGCGCCTCAAGCGTGTGCTTCTTTGAAGTAAGCAAGCTTTGTGGTATTCCTGCATAAAGGATGTATCTTTACACACTGCAAATAATCCTGGCTGCTACCTTTCTATTACTCCAACTCATCCCCTATGGAGGGAGCATCAAGAGATACGAGTCACTGGCTACAGCAGATATTATTAGTCCACTCATTCAGGTGGAAATGAGTTAGATGGAAGGAAACAAAAAACATATCTCAACGCTGTTTCATTTCAGCGGAGTTTTTCCTCCAGGAGAACATGCTGAGTGACGATGAACGGACCGACACTGAAAAGAGGTTTGACGTCGGAGTCATTCAGCGAGCGGCCTTGGTTGCCATATGGAGACGAGCCGCTGGAACAGTCATCGGGGGCAGAGGACAAGTTTACATGGGTGCACGGCCGACTGTGACGCGTGCAGATGAGTGTGCAGCAGCTTATGAACCCTGCAGCCCAATCTGCACATCCAGGCCTGTTTGTGTGTCTGCGTACTGACTGTTGCTCATGATAGAGTGATGTGACTGTACGTAGTGGGTGGGCGGTAAGTTCAACAGCTTCATCTGCATGTTGGCATCATCATGCACCTGGAACTGTACAGCGATAGCGTTGATTCATTCACATATTTATATCTTATGTAATTTGCTTTCAATCAATATCATAGACATGCTGTGACAGCTATGGAACAAGCAGCAATGAGCATGATGTCACAGGTCATTTCAGAGCTTAGTTTCTTATCAAATTTAAAGAAAATATAACTAAAGAGGAGCAGCTATTGAAGATTAGTGCACATTAATATGTTTTTAACTTCCACTTAAGACTTCAAATGTTTCTTAGTTGGTGTTTTAGAAAAACATTTTCACCATCACCGTAACTGAGGTGTAAACACACAACTTGGAAATCAGATTTTGGAAGTGGCACCAGTGATTGAGGAAAAATAACCATTTGATTTTCCAGTTTTCAGAAGACAATGAGAGAACAACAAAAAAAAGTGTTATGTGTAAAAACTGTTGGTGGATGTTCACCTTGGTTGACATAGTCAACTGTCATCTCTTTGCACAAACACAATTTATTCATGTTGGAAGCTGATTACATTTTTAGTTTTTGAATCACAGATGGCTCCAAGCTGCAGTTGTGAAGGTGTCAGTAACACACTCTGTTTAAAAATAATGTAGTCCCGGCCGATGGTTAAAAACACTGAAGAATACATATTTACAGGATTCTCAGTACTTGCAGGTCAGTCATAACAGTCGTATATATATCTTGAGTTCTGCATCTTTTTAATCTCACACAGCTTTGCATACATTTAGTCACAAAACACAAGCTGACAAGTTGTTTTGTCAGCAATGTCTAAATGTAGGCTAATGTGTAAAGTGCCAAAATGTTCCCTTAAAATGGGGGCATGGCATCGACTTGCTTTCTTTTTCTTTCTCTCAAAAGTGCATACATACAGCCCGGGGTGATGTGCAGCCAACCACATTCAAAACTGGATTCTATTAAAAGTACATTGATATGCAAAAAGGCTTGAAAGGGCATTTGAAAATGAAGATTTATTTTAGTCTGATGTTGGTTTTTATTCCTCCTAAAGTATTTGTCCAGTACTAGAGCTTGTCTAGATAAGAAGAATCACTATTTTATTGAATGTTTTACACAAAAGGTGTCCTTCTGCTCAAACTGAGGCAGACGAAGACTCACAGGAAACTGAAACGTGAAAATGTATTCAAACTTTGAACTTGTGTCCCTGGCCAAACACAAGGTGTTATGAACTTTTCAGCAAGGTGACAAATATGTTTAACAAGTATGCTTATGACAGTGTTGCATCTTAAATAGCTTTTACCTTGCAGCAGTGGCAGGTCATGCTTTTGGTCTCTCCCCCCACATTATCTGGCCATATGTTTTTATCTGGAGATAAAAGTAAGAATTCCTGGTTTCATGTCTGTAAAGTAAAGTAACAAAGGATTTCGAGGATGTGAACAAATTTCGGTTTAAAGCTCTAATTAGAAGATGACATCTGATGAGATGAATTTCTTCTGAAAATATGAGACACCTGATCATTTTAAATAGTGACAGACAGGCTGCAGGATGACATGGATGTACCAAGGCCCTAATTGTGTAGAGCATGATGTATATACATTAACAAAAGGTTATTTTGGCAATGTTTGCATAATCATTTTGTTGTTTTGTTACATGACGTAACCGCAGGGCTGTAATCAACAAGCCTGTTGAAGTGATTGAAAGTGCAGTGTTGATTAATTATGATTTTCAGCAGTGCAAAGAAGCGAAAAGGAGAGGTTACAGAAAGAAATGAAAAGGGCTGAGAGGAAAGGGAAATGGAGAGGGAGGAGGAAGAGAAGAGCTGTCGTTGTGATCATTTCAGAGAATTTAATTGTTTTTTTATCACCTGAAATCTTTGAAAGACTGAATAGAAGAAGAAGAGAGGCCCTCACCAGAAAACAGTCGAATAATCAAATCATCTCGCAAATGCATCACCGAAGAGACTGAAGTTATTCCGGCTCTTTTGAGATATTGATTTTACATATCAGGGACACCTCCTTCATTCTTATAACACTTCAGAAAGTCCTCCGAGATTCAAGATTTATTGGAAAACATATCAGAAAGCTGCTTTGTTAAGAACAGACACGTCTCTATTGTCTTTGTGAAGAACAATGCTTCACAAAGACAATAACATGAATGTTTTCAACAGCTATAAAATATATTCTCTGCTAACAACATTCAAAACCTTAATTCTCCCAGTACTTAAACAATTACACAATCATCACCCTCCCCATTTACACCTCATTCTAATCTATAATTAACGTGCTGTTTAACGCCTCTAATTTAAAGGTGGGCACAAAAACCAAATGGGAAGAGAATAACAAAAAGCAAAACATTATCGAGCCCAGCAGTTCCAGGCTGAAGACTAATGGCTCTTCAGAAATAACGGAATTAGGTTTTACAGTCAGAACATTAACTACAAGAGTGACCTTTCATTATCCTGTAGTGCTCTTATGCTTTCATAGCAAAAGCTCGCGGGACAAATGTCTGAACCAGGCGAACATAAAGAGCTTTGCTCTAATAAAGATTTTGGTCCGAATTGGAGGAAAGGAAGCAAGGTTCTTCCCTCTGCCTGCACACACGCACGTATACACACTTCAACACCCCCATACACTGTCCTAAATCTCCACCATGTACTGGTTATGTGACAGATATGGGGGTGTGGGATTATGCTTATTTGCTTCCTGCCTGAGAGAAATAAAATAACATTGATACCACTCTCACATCGGACTGTTAAACATAAAGCTATAGTCGGTTAGTTTAGCTTAGCAGAAAGATTATAAACCAGGAAACAGCCTGGCGGCTCTGGAGAAACCCGCATCGCAGCAACTCTTAAACTCCCTAATCAACATGTTTGACTAACAATGTTTCGTTTGTTTTATCCACACAAAACAACACGGTGTAAAACAACAAGACATTGTTTTACAGGGGTACCAATAATAATAAAATAATCCAGCACATAACACCCCACAGAGACCAAAGGAAACCGGCTTAAGAAAATGTTTATTTCAGTTTTTTTAGCAGTATTTCCCATAAGCCCAAGACCATCATGACTTTTCTCTATTAATATATACTTGACGCTTTAATAACCCTAACCCTAACACTTGTAGTAACATTTTTTTTTGTTTACCATATTTTATTGCACATTTGCATATACATATTTTTAAATAATGTCATACTTTTGTTTTACTGTTAGGCACAAGATCACAGAGCCAAATTCTTCGTGCGTGTAACGTACTTGGCCATAAACAGTTTCTGTTTCTGATTCTGAGTAAAACCTCACAGCTGACCACGATGAGTTCAGACATTTTGTAATTTTAGAAAGGGCTCAAAAAGTGAGCTCAAAAAGAAAGCTACAAAATGTTAATTGGATTTTGTTGGCGTAGGCTCGATACTCCCACGTGTTTCCAGTCTTCATGCAAAGCTACGCTAGGTCTCCTCTCCTGGCTGTAATTTCCTATTTAACAGACGGATATGAGAGTGACGTCATTCTTCTGCTGTAGCTAACTCTTTTGGAAAGAAAACCAAAATGTTGACTGTCCGTGAAATCAATCTGTAACCCCAGCAGCAGTGAAATTGAGCATCTCACATAATACTCACGTCAGCCATATTCACGCTATGTATGCAAACACACACACACACACACACATATACACACACACACACACACACACACACACACACACACACACACACACACACACACACACTCAAATTCCCTCTGCCTGCACACACGCACACACGCGTCGACACCCCCATAAACTGTGTTAAATCTCCACCATGTACAGCCCCAATTGTAATCTGCCAGCCAGTTGCTAGGCAACAGTGGAACTTGTAATAGCACTCGGGTATCATGGCGGGTGGGGTGGGGTGGGGCGGAATGGGGTGGGGGTGAGGGTGGGGTGGGGATCGGGGTTGCCGGGTGAAGAGGTCACGAGTTTTTTGTGTGTTTTTTTTCGCCTCTGGTTGGAGAATGACGACAGTCGACCAGCCAACCGTGTGTTGAACCTTCACCGTTTCTAACAAGAAGCGTTCTACAAGAGCGGTTACGATGAGAGATGAGATGAGACCAGTGACCAAATACCTCTGGAAATCATTC
Source organism: Clinocottus analis (assembly GCF_023055335.1). Classification (NCBI taxonomy): domain Eukaryota; kingdom Metazoa; phylum Chordata; class Actinopteri; order Perciformes; family Cottidae; genus Clinocottus; species Clinocottus analis. Next base: position 7,939,722 of record NW_027175920.1, on the reverse strand, counting down.
CCCAGTATGTTCAGATGGAATAAAGGTGGAGGAGGAATGGCTGGAAAGAATAAATATTTTAAAACCAAACTTCGGCTGCAACTTTTATTATCATTATCATTTTTTTTTTGAAGACCAGACAACTTCAAGATCCAAACCTCAGTGCGCCAACAACAAAATACAATACAAAAGTCATTTCAGCACAATAACCTTTGCCTGTTATGAATTAATACATTAAATGATGGATTCAGATGCATATTATTTTCTTCATTATTTAATAAATATTTTGTTCTACATAGTCAAAGTCAGCTTTATTGTTAGTTCTTCCTCATGTGCGAACATACAGAAGATTTTTTTTTAAAACTTTCTCTCCTATCCAACATAAAGTGAATACAGATAATAATAATAAAGTGCAAATAGAAGAAAAAAAACAACAACAACATTGAGACAAACATATATATTAAGAAAACGATCAGTCTGTATTATAGCAGCAGCCAGACACAGGAGTCTAAAACAGGAGCGAGTGGGAGAGTGGGACTAGAAACAAATGCCTAATATAATTTCCCGGATTCCACGCAACTTAAAATTGTGTGTTTATCCAACACTCCAAAAATATTCTTAGTTTAGTTTGGCATCATATGTGACATATTTGTGCATTGGATGTTTTTTTTCTTCTTAAGAAAGGTTTAAAAGATCGGCTAGTTATCAATAAATTCAGCAAAGTTAAAGAATTGATTGATTTACTCTGCTGAGTAATAAAATACTGAAACTATTCATGAATCCTGCATTGAGCAGTTTGCTACAAGGAGGCTGGACGTTCATCAAAGATGGACTATCACAAAAAATTCTAATTAAACACCTTCACGTTAAAATATTTATGTTTTAGAAAATTGGTCAATGTGTTAGGAAACGGAGAGTCTTTTCCAATTGGATGAAGGGCATTTCCCGTCCTCCGCTCAGACGGACACATCATCCAACACCCATGTGATACGCTCCATCCCTCATCCCTAAGAGGCAACCTGGGAGCAGAATTGTCAGGCTAAGTCAGGCTTGCTGCACCTTCTGCCTGTCACCAAGCAGAACTAAACTAACCACCCCGGTGCAGAAGGAGCGCTGCTCACTGGAGCTCAACTGCGCCAACGGGGGCAATTTAAAAAACATTATAATCACATGAGGAGAAATGTCTCTGGCTTGATAATTAGCAGTGGCGAGTGGGGACTATCTTTGATGCTGTTTGGTTTGGCTGCAGTGCAACAGCGTAATGGGCTTGTTCATTATCCTGTTTCCACTTGTCTCCAAAGTACTTTCAGCAGGAAGGAACAACATACATTCATAATTTATGCAGGTTTTAGGACAAAACAGCTTTCATAGAAATTCATCAATAACCATCCGTGACAGGCACTGCTGTTTTTAAGTGCAGCGAAAATGAATCAAATGCACGTTATAAATGACACGAGAATAGTTTTATAGCTTGCAAAAATCCAATCGTTACGCTCAACTAAGCTGACTATAACTTTGTACTGAACAATCTTCTTATCTAACTCTCGGGGGAAAAAAAAAGAAAACAAGCTTATCTCCCTAAAACTATTACTTCAAGTCACAGTGTCGCAAACAGCAACTCAAGAAGGCTGTTTGGAACCTGGACTGAGATTTTCAGTCAACAGCCATCCCTGATGCGGCCATATGTTTTGTCATCCCTCTCTGGAGCACTCACACACACACACACACACACACACACACACACACAGGCGCACAGCAGCAAGGTCCCTCAGCTCCAACAACGGTGATATAGTGACAAAGTCTGAAACTGTAGCGCCGCCACAGATCGCCCAGGCATATCTTCACATGGACCATTTGTTCTTATTGCACCACGGTGCCTCTCTCCGGCTCTGCTCGGCGTCAGCCTTTATGGCCCCTGACAACTCATGTGACAAATAGCCTCCAGGCTTCTTCTCTCCTGATACCTCGACTCCCCCCAACAATCTGCACTTCCTCTTTGATGATAATCGTCTGTTGGCGAAGACTGACCGTGTGCATCAGCCGTGGGGAATCACTGTCTGGCATGGGGATCCACCAGCTGCCAACGTCAATCACCAAGTCTGATTCAAAGCCACAGTGTGTGTGTGTCGTAGTGAAACCATGCCACCATGTGGAGGGAAGAGCCTCAGAGCCCATCAGATTGATGAGCAGATCACAGGGCTGCATCAAAAGCTGGATCCGGGATCCAAAACTTGATTTTAATGCAGTATAATTCTTTGTTTATCTCTTTATTGATCAGAGTTCTGGGCCAGATACAAAACAGCCGTGTCTCGCTCAAGGGCATGTTAGCATGACGGATGCTTGCTGACACCTCAGCGTGGAGCCGCATCTTCCGACTCACATTGTCGCCCCGCCGCATGGACTGCATACAAAGTTTAGGTTTCCGTGCAAAGACATGCAAAGATCAGTGTCGGTCTTCCTGTGCAGTGGTACAACCTGCACGGTGCTGAGGGGAGATAGATAGATAGATAGATAGATAGATAGATAGATAGATAGATAGATAGATAGATAGATAGATAGATAGATAGATAGATAGATAGATAGATAGATAGATAGATAGATAGATAGATAGATAGATAGATAGATAGATAGATTGATAGACTTACTTACTCAATCTATTCAACTAAACAGAACAGCAGAGCGTATAAAATGTAAGAAAATTAAACAGAAAATGCAAGTATATGCAGTATATATTTGTATATATGAACGTGTATATTTGCAGTCTGTGTTATGTGATTCTGGGCTGAATGAACCAATTTTTACAAATATTCTGCGTTTAATTTTGTGAAGGGGCTTTTTCTATGGAAACGTATCTATCAGTGAGGTATTATCATTCACATCCTGGCTTTCCTTCATCGACCTACAAAATGCAGAAAATCTATTCCACACACATGAAGCACCTGAATGGATTTAATGTCCAAGTCTCAGATATTTTTTGGCAAGAGGCCAAATTCCTTTCTTTTACTTATATGCTTGTATTACTGACCTAATCAGGGACAATACCTGTTGGACTTTGACATTATTGGTAATCAATAACCTCGCTGACCTGAATGATGTTTACATAAACTTTGTTTAACCCCTCGGGACAGTACATTGCATTCTACTCCTTAGACTTATTCATTAATGGGATATTTATTCAGTTACACTGGCAACAGTACCTGTATCTTTTAGAACATATTGTTTAGTGATTTAGTTGCTTATAAAGCTCTAAAATACCTCGTTCTTTCTTCATTTGATGTTCCAGCCAGATCACTAAGCTTGCTTTTGTTTTTTAATGTTCTTTTGTGACCCATAAAAGTAGATGAGAGCTTGTTGTGATGGTAACTGTGTCAAAGTTTCTTCTGTAAAGCCACAACACTGTCTTGACCTCTTGCTGCTTCTCTCATCTTCTCGTCCTTCTCCTGAATGGACCAGGCAGAGAATTTTCTTCAGGAACTTCAACATATTTGATTGAACTATTTCAATTTTATTTTTTTTGACTCCAACCTTAACGCCAGCAACTAGAACCAGCCTTTTCTATCTCCATAAATATAAATAATATATAATAATAATATAAATAAATGTTTGATGTTGGGGCTGTCATCGTTGCTATTGTTGTCAATGTTGAGAATATTATCATTGTTGTCATTGTTGACATTATCATCGTTGTGACGGCATCTTCGCCCTCAGGGTCGATTCAAGAAAAACTCCATCCAGGAAATACCATGAAGTTGATCTCCATTTGGAGGAATATGAAAGTTGAATTGTGGGCCTGCAAGGTAAATTATCATGTTATCATTATCATTTATTGCATTACACTGAAAATCATTCTTCCTTAAAGACGGATGCTGTGATTCTGGAGAAAGATTCAACAACCAAACAAAAATCCATCCTCCAGATTTACTGTCCCTATCACTGCTTTTCTCTTAATGCGTCTGTGGCCTTTCCCCTGCTGGAACAGTGTTGTGTGACTCACAGAGTGGTCCCGAAGAGTTTAAACCAGATTATTATTATTAATAACTTTGCTAAGTGTCCATACAGTGTTTTTTTTCTTGCTAAGCACCATCGTCTTATTTCAGAGCACTTCAACACGTTGTGTGTCTGCTGTAAGCGGTTCTAATTGAAAATCTCTCCAGCACCCTGATAGCGTGTACACAGAAATAATGAGTGCAATACCACACCACTACACTTCTCTCTCTCTCTCTCTCTCTCTCTCTCTCTCTCTCTCTCTCTCTCTCTCTCTCTCTCTCTCTCTCTCTCTCTCTGTCTCTCTGTCTCTCTCTCTCTCTCTCTCTCTCTCTCTCTCTCTCTCCAAACTTTTACGACATGTTTTTTACTAAGTAAATACTTGTATTTTAATCCGTATTGGTTGCTGTTTGCCTTTCAAAAACAACATTTTCCATGTGACTGGTTTGTTCTCCTGCTTGCCACACATCAAGAGAAGCTCACCTGAATCATCGGGCATTCAAAGCTTCATTTGAAAACCTCAATAGAAGCTTTGAATGTAAAAAGAAAAAAGAAATATATATTTGCTCCAGCTCAAATGGCTCAGTCTGATCCACTTTCTTTGTTTCCTATTTACAAAGCCAGGCTAGTAGAACTTTTTATTTATTTATTTATTTTTTAACAAAAAGGTGTTATTGGATTAGAATTGCAGACTCCACCTTTAAATAGCATTTGGGTAGATTATACTTTACAGTGAAACAGTGAACCAAGTCCTCACAATTTATACCGTTGTGTCTCCTATATCGTCCATTTTGACTGAATGGATCAGACAAAGAAATATAACATTATTTTACAATATCACAATGTTTTTCATCCTACTTTGAATATTTGCATTTCAATTCTACAACTTGAAGCCATCAAATGTTACATTTAGCACGTGAAACCTTTCACAATCTCAAGTACACACACAAGCATCACGTGCTCGCGCCAATGTTTTAAGTCCCTACGAGCTGAATAATGCAGCTCATATTTGCAAAACCAAATTGTTGATTTAACCACAACGATTGACGAGGTAGACAACAACAGTCATAATACTTATTATATCTGTACTTTGTGTTTAGTGCTTACAAGCAAATATGTGCATACAAGCTAACATGACATCATACCTGCTGGCATTATATTGATTTTGTCAATATGCCAAAATTAAACATTTGAAACGGGCATGTCTAATGGGAAATCGTTTAAAATAAAGTCAGTTAATTTAGGGTTTTATTCTTCCGTTTTTAAGCAACACAAATGCTGGTGGGCTTAAGCTGTTGTTTATCACGGGGATCGTTTCATTTATGCACGAATAGCGCACAGATTATTACAGATTGAGATCTGTTTGCTGCAGCTTTGTCACCGTGAGTCAATATGTTACACAGAAGATTTGCCATTAGTTTTGTTCCGTGTCCATCTTGCCAGCTGGAGAGCAGCCTTCAGCTTTTTCAACGAGCGCATTGCAGCTGCGTCTTTTTTTAGCCTCCACGTTTCCAGAGAGTCTCACTCGCCAGCTCGGGTTTTGAAAATTGCGTCCAAAAACTTTGGTGAATGAAGGCTGTCGTTTGCTTCAGGCCTTTCCCGAGCTTCTCCTCGGAGCAGGGACCGAGATAACGCGAAACAGACGAGGAGGACGTGAGCAGTGGAGCAGCCGGAGCTCCAGTTTGCAGCCCCGGTGTTAAGTTCTGTGTGAGGCCGCCGGGTGACGCCTGATTTCGGGCTAAGACGCGCTGCAATGGACCGGTGAGACTTCCAGTGACCACAGCATGGACACTGCGACTTGACCCAAAGTAGCCTATTGTCAAATCCAGCCAGAGAGTAACGTCATGTGTAAGAGGACTGGTTGACACGTCGGTGTGTGAATGTGTGCTTATGACAGGTGCAGAACAGGTTGTCTGTGTGCATGTGACACCTGTGCATGTGTGTGGGTGTGTACGTATCATGTCTTTCTATTATTATTAGCATTATTTTGTAAGCATTCCCTTCAAACAGTGTTTTTTATTTTTATTTTATTATGATCAATATAGCAATATAGCTGGTAGTGGTGGTATTGGTGTTTTTCTTCAAACCAAATCAAATATAGATATTTAAATGTGCAAAACTGCACATGTTTAAATGACTCAGACAGAACAAATGTTCTTGTCAAAAAACTCATAAAACCTCTTCTCCTCACTACTGTTTCCATTTTAAGGACAGTGAAAATAAGACAAATACATTTTCTTACGACTCAGGGAGGCATTTCAGTGGCGTACATACATGTGTTAACAGAGTGGCAATGGTCTCTTTTGTCCCATCAGATTTGCTACAGTGGAGCACTATAAAGCAGCCATGTTGCTGAGTGGTGTTGGTGACGCTCTGGGATACAGGAACCAACTGTGGGAGTACAATGAGTCAGGACCAGCTATTCATCAGGTCAGTGCAGGACCACCAAACCGCTGCTGAAGGTGTATTTACCCTTAATGAATGAATGAAAAGTACTTTATTAATCTCCAAGGAGAAATTTCTTAAATGCCGACCTTTGCCCTTTCTCTCCTCGTAGGAGCTGAAAGAGCTCGGTGGGCTGAACAACATCAAGGCCGAGCTCCCTGACTGGCCGGTGAGCGACGACACGGTTCTGCATCTGGCGACAGCTGAAGGACTGGCCACTGGTGAGGTTAAAAAGCAATTGAAACCATTTGCTCTATCCAGTTTCTGTCCCTACTTTGCTCATTTAGTTTCAAAACAAGCAATTCATTGGATTGATCTGATAATCAGTGTTGTCCTGATGAACACATACACTCACACACACACACACACACACACACACACACACACACACACACACACACCCTCCTCATAACTAAAAGGTCAAATCTAATTTCCAGTCTTGCCTTGATTTGCTGCTCTATTACGGCTCCGCACAAGTGGAATGAAAATGGTAGAAATTCAACTTGCCCTTTGCAATGATAAGGCTAACAGCCGGTCTTGTAATACAACAATGGTTGCAGTTTGAACAAGTTGACTCTGCGTTTGTCTCCCTCGCAGGAAAGCCTGGGGAGGAACTCATGCATGAGGTGGCTACTCGATACGTGGAGGGTATGAAAGACATGGATGGGAGGAAACCAGGGCCTTCAAGCATTTTGGGTGACACAAAGTTCATTTTAAAATCACATCGCATTTATTTTCAGTGATGGCAGAGATCTGAATTGCTCTTGTTTGCCCTTAAAGGAGTCTCCCAGCTGAAGCCTGGAGAGGAAGGAGGCTACCGCGTGCCCTATAATCCTGAGGCGACGGGCTGTGGAGCGGCCATGAGGTCCATGTGCATCGGTCTCAGGTAAGAGGCGTGTCTATCGCTCACCTGGCTTTTATCTCTCTCATACCCGTTTTTAGGTGTTCTCGTATACGAAAAGCTTATTCGGAAGCCACATATTGACCTTTAAAAGAACATTGTGTCAAAACTGTGATTGTGCCCAAAATGATTAACGATAAACAATTTTATTGCAATACCCTGAAATGAAATAACAATAATTCTAACCGTGAAATTCATATTTTACATTGTTTACTTGTGCTTTGTCTATTTTTTGTCAAATGAGTTACACTCTGCATATAATATAAGTGTAGGAAGATGGAGAGAGAGTATGTAACCATAACTATATGTTAAATTAATTAAGAGGCGCTGGATTATTAATATGGTATCAATATTTTCATGTCAGATGACAAATTGCTGCACACATATATGAAACAAAGTTGAACCGCTCGGATCCGTCTCTGTCACTGTTTAAGAACCATCTTCGTTATGATCTTGTAATTCCATTATTATATTAATCAATCAAAAAATTGAAGAATAAAAATACAATAACAGTCTAATCGTAATGCATCACAGTTTTAATGGTCGTGTTTTTTGGTGTCCAATTTGTAAAAAAAACACGACCATTACAAATTGGACACAAAAAAACACAACCATTAAAACTGTGCTGCATTATGATTAGACTGTTATTGTCTTGTCAATCATATTGCAGTAACGCCTCCTCGAGCAGGTAAAGGCCAACATGACTACAAAGGAAATGTAGAGAAATAAAAATATGTTACAAATCGATATTATCAATTCATATCTTTAAATGGCAGATGTTAAAGCAACTCTAGGTATGTTTGACATGCGTGATGTTTGCAATAATATTGTAAGGACATTTTAGTCATCAAGCACATTTATTTATAAGTAAACTTAATGTGTGTTACATGAAAATCCAGATCCACCTCTCAGACATGGACGGTAATTACAGTTTTTGGTTTGTGTTTCGGAGCATCACAGTAGCCCTCCTTGCTATTTGGTAACATGAACATGTTTCTTAAAAGAAATGGCTCGATATATGAGTCCTCACAATTATTGATATGTTTTTCAAGTGAGAAAGAAGTGCCCTTCTTATATTACCGACATGACTTTCGAAGTTAAGGTCACAGTCTAAAATAACTCCTGACTTACTGTCTCTGAAAAAACAGAGTAAGTATGTATACATTTTCTCACTCTGGTTTTCGGGATCTACAAAATGTATCTAAAGGAAATAAAAAGAGAGCTGATGATTATTTTCAATTGAGTGTTGATCTGATTATTTTGATCAATTAATAAAGTGGAGCGAAAAATGTCCATCCTAGTTTCCCAACTCCTAAAAACAATCTAACCTTTAGTTTGGAGAATCTCAGGGTGCTTGACATTATTGCTGAAAATGTGATTTAATGTGAGTTAATCAGTCAACAAAATAGTTGTGATTAATATAATGTTGATTAACTAAGCGATGATTCCACTCATCGCGCTTTTAACTCATTACATTTGGTTGTAGAGAGGAATTAACCGGTAATGCGATGGTTTTCATCAGCTTTTCAACTGTTAAATTGATATAGTCGGAATAAATACTGGGGCAGACTCTGGAAAAGGTTAGGATGATGAGGCAAAATACAAATTAAATGTCAGTGGAGTAACATTATTAAAACTGCAAAGTGCAACTTAGTTTGGTCAACCAAGGACACGAAAAAAACGTGAACATTTCACATACACATTTACAGTTGAAGCACGCAGCTACTGCTCTTATCCAAAGTCATTTATAATAAATGCAACGGTGGAATAAGTGCACGGTCTTTGATCACGAAGCAGAAAATAACCAAAACAGATTTCCAGGGTGAAAACATTAGCCAGAACCAGCAAAAAAAACAAACATGATGTGGAGTCAATTAAAGCATGACGGGAAGTAATTACTATAAACAGAGTTTGTATCCAAACAGAATACTAACACAGAAAACATATTACTCTCCTGTGTGATGGACCTCATTAGGCTCACAGGGAAGTCTTCAGCTAAATACATCATAATAATAACACAATAAAAACTATTCAGGACCTAAACACTTTGTTCCCATCAGGTACCCAAAGCCTGACCAGCTGTTGTCGTTGGTGGCGGTGGCGGTGGAGACGGGCAGGATGACCCATCCTCACCCCACTGGTTTCCTGGGAGCCGTAGCATCGGCCCTTTTCACGGCGTACGCCGTCCAGCGCAGGCCAATCACGACGTGGGGCCTCGGCCTCTTGAATGAGGCCTGTCCGATAGCAAAGAGCTTTGTTCAGGGTCGAGGCTTCGCCGTGGAGGAGGCCGAGAGAGACTGGGACTACTTCTGTGACAAGTGGCAGTGGTATGAGCCGCTGATATCTGTCTTTGTTACGCTGTAATGCTGTATTCACATTCCCTACATCAGTGGTTCTCTAATGGGGGTATGTATACCCCAGGGGGTACGTGATATTTTTTAGATCTGGAGGTTAGATCTGAAAGGTTGAGTTTGATGATGTAGGGCCTATCTTCAATCTGTCCACAGGTACCTGGATATGAGGGGCCTCTCTTGTGGAGTGGGGCCTGTGATTTGGCCTTCCTCGTATGGCCCAGCTGAGAGAGATGAAGCCTACAAGAGCTTCAGCCTGTCTGGCTGGGCGGGACGCAGCGGCCACGACGCTCCAATGATTGCGCTGGATGCGCTGCTGGGGGCGGGTTCAGACTGGCAGGAGCTGATGAGCAGAGCAGGTTTTCATGGAGGTCAGAGATTCAAACAGGAAAATGTATTTTTTGCCAGTCTTCTGGTTTAGCTTGATAATCGCAACATGGCCCCTCATGAAGACATACTTTCGCATCCTTCTGAATTATGAAGACCAATGTTTTCATATTATTAGTCGGGGCATTTTTTCTCAGACGGGAAAACACCTGAACTGGTATTTGGCAGGAAGCCTCATTTGTCTTGAGGGAAGAAGCAGCTGAGACTCTCAGTATAGCTTAAAGATGCTCATCGGTAAATTTGGACCTGTACTTTGACTTATTAAAGTTCATGGTGGAGAAGAGCTTTTCACACAGATATGTGTTCCCCAAAAGGCCGCTTGAACATTCTGGACAGCTCAGGCCAATTCTCTCAAAAATTTAGCTTTTCCACTCATCTCCCTGAACTTGGCTTTGAGTTCAGAATTTCACTGCAGGTCAATGAGCTTCAATTGAAGCACAGGAGGGCATCTTACACATCGGAGAAGGGGTCAGCAAAAATTTTAAAAGTGGCTTTGTGCTTCTTGAAGTCTGCAAACCAGTGATCAAATTCCTCCTGTGGCTTTACAATGGCATCAGCATACTTCTCACCACTGAATGGTGTGCCCGCATCCATGAGTGCTTTGCGTGCTGGGAAATGGCAGAAGTTTGTCTGAGAGAGCTGAGCTTTAACACAAGTTTTGTGGAGAATGCTCTGACGTTGTCATAGGTAGCGCTGACATGCTATCTTTTACATCTTGGCACAATTAGGAATTGGAGGTCAGGAATTTCACGAGAGGTATAGTCAGTATTTAACTTTGATAATAGTTAATATATGAAACGTTCGGAAGCCTCAAGGGGGTTGTGTAAGAGCTCCTTTTAGAACAAATACCTATCATGACAGGTGCGCATGAATGTAACGGAGACAATGTCTCAGGGCCTGATGTATAAACAATACCCGCACACAAAAATATGCACTTGCCATTTCCCTACACACAAACTGGTTGGTGTGAATGTGTAGTGAGAATGTGGATTACACATATGTGAGACCAGATGCACACGCAGTGAGATAGCTGCAGGTGAAATAAGTAGGACATGAAACGTGGTGATGAACAGTTTAGTGAAACATTGTTTATTTAAATTGTTTGTCACTTTCAATGAACAGTTATTTTTTGCAGTCAACAATGCCTTCTATGACATTTCAATCACACATTTATGAACCTAATTTTAAGTTATTGATGAGGCATGCGTTTCATCACTTTATTATTAATAAAGTGATGAAACACATGCCTCATCATTTCAGACAGTATTTGTCAGTTATTGTTTGATTGTATCCTGAATTATGAAACATTTTGTAACGTCTTTCAATATGAGCTATGAATTATTCCTGAATAATGATAATCATCGCAATGTTGGTTTGTAGCATTCTTGACAGAACATAACTTTTATTTACTTACTATATAGACATTTTTTGTGACTTTCTCCGACATGCTTTACCAAGGGTATTGTCTGTCAATTTTTGGTTGAAGGCTCTGGCTTCGCTGTCCACTTTTCTCTTTTGGACAACGCCATGTAAAATAGCATCTGACTCACGTAATTCTCCGGCTCCTCCCCCGTGTATCTCGCTCGCGTCCGGAACCTTATTGGAATACACACATTTGATTGGCCGAGTAGCATCACGTGAGCTGATTTACAACGCATGTGATTGGTCGCTGTGTTCTCTGGAACGCTGAACGAGTGCCGTAAAGACTAGAAAAGCTACGCCGGTTAAAACAGAAGCGCTCCGTAAAAACTGAATAATAATCAATTATCGATCGGTTTTAGGTCCATCTCTGGATCGAGCTCCGCCCATTGATGACCCCCGCCTATAGCGTGACAGAAAAGTCTAAGTATATTAAGTTGTAACAGTCCGAGTATTCTATGGGGGGGGAAATGAGAATGTCCCAGTTTACTAAAATATAAATGCCTCCTGGACTTCTCCCTCGAGGGAGGTTTTTTTTTAGGCACGTCCAACTGGTAAGGGGCCATGTAGTTGACCTAAAACTCGCTGGAGAGGTGTCTGGCTGGGGAACACCTTGGGAGTCCTAAACGAACACATTCATACATTGATGTCAGGGGGGCTGCCATGCAAGGGCCTCTCATTCACACAAAGTAGGCAGTTTACAGGAGCTATTTGGGGTTAAAGGGTCTTGCCACTCCATCACAGTATTTCATAAAAAGTTTTTTAAAAAAGCTCATGCTAGTTTGTTACTAAAAATGCCATCCGCCCTAGTTATGTCAAACAAGAATTACCATCTTACGGTTGTAGGCTTCCACCAACATCTGCCCAAAATGTCAATTTTCTTCCATTAGACATATGAAATTGCCTTATTCTTCTAAAGATTCTCTGTCAGTTCACATAGAAAATGTCATAGTATAGTATGTTTTAAACTGCCGTATTGTAGAGAAACAGCTCAGTATGTGAAGTTCCATTTCTCCTTTTCTTCCTGCCTAGGAGACAGTGACAGCACTGCAGTGATTGCTTGCTGTTGTTGGGGTCTCCTCTATGGCACCAAAGGGGTTCCTGAAGGCAACTATTCCAACCTCGAGTACCGGGACCGACTGGAGCGTTGCGCCGAGCAACTTTATGCCCTGTCACACTGAGGCCGCCACTGCCTGCTGCACAGACAGTGTGTCCCAGCATCTTACACTGAGGGGAAACTAGGCCACACACTGACACATTGACATAGAGCTAGCTGGCATGGTCTGCAGTACATTGATCAAGAGGGCTGTCACTGAGCCACAAAGTGTGGCGTCATACTTGCCTGAAGGGGAAGCAGAGTGCCCCACTAACCCAAAGAAGAGTCATTTCTGCAACAAGGACTGTGCCACACAAGGCTGGTGTTTAAAGAGGGTTCCCCCTAGTGACCATTTTAAATTAACATGCAGACTTGCACCACTGAGTGGAACAAATTCAAGTAAATGAGGATGAAGGGAATCCAAAAATGCCCCTCGGAGGTAATTACTTCATTTTGTCAGCCAGACATAATCACAAATGTTTAACAAGCTTTAAATTGAATGTGTTCTTGTTATTGTCAAATGGAAAATAAATTCCTGTGTCTCATGATGGCAGTCAACTGAATCTTGCAGTGAAAAGCAAAACTGTAACTGCAATATTTCAAAACAAACAATGATACAATACATTAAAACAAAGCTTTGAAGTTGAGTTGAAAACTTTATTTTTTGGCCATTGTTGTTTTAATATTTTTTTTGTCTTGACTTTTTTTTTATTAATTATATTTTCCTAGAGGAGAGAAGAAGCAAAAAGATGTTTTAACTACTTGATCGAGCTTTTAAAAAAAGAGGAAAAAAAAGAAAATGTTCTAAAAAAATCTCCTTCAAATCTGTCCTTTCATGCGGTATTCGTGAGAATCCCATGACAGTCTGTGTCTCCCATTTGTGTCATGGTACTTACAAAACCGCACAAGGCTAAAAACACTGCTGGAAGATGCTGTCTGCTGCTTTTTTTACACATGTTTTTCTCTCTAACTCGTCCACCCAGCAAGGTGCCTCATGTCTCTAAAATGGGAAGAAGTTGGAGAGAAGAACAGGATGGCAGCAGCATTCGGACATGCCATCATCATTAGCATAAAAAAGGTCCTCCTCAGCGACACCAAGGTTTTTTTTACTGATGAAAGTTGCAGCAGAAGAAGAATAAGGTGCTGTGAGACTTTCTGTCCTCTTTCCCCTCTGTACGATCCATTCAGTTTGTTTTTCACGAGTCGCGTTCAGTCTGGGCCAACATCCAGCAGGCAGCGGGGATGTTGGGGCTCATTCCTAAGAACAGTTTGGGAGGTGGGGAGGAGGGTAGATGGGGTTTAGTTTCCAGGCTGATGGAAGGGAGCAGGGTGCGTTTGTACCTGCATTGCTGTGAGGGAAACAGAAAACAGCAAACACTATAAATGCTACACTTCAAGCCACAAAGAGGATGATGGGACGGGTTTGGCTTTGACAGCTCGTACCTTGTGGATGTCCTATGTAAAAGTGTTGGTGTGCTCCTTGCTGTGGTCCATGCTGGGGATGCTGGGGCACTGAGCCAGGGCCCTGTTGAGGCGGCGGCTGCAACATCACTAACTGGGGCTGGCCGTGGTTCCCCGCGTGGTGGGGACCCGACATGGCTCCCTGTACATGGGCCTGGGAGTGTAGTTCAAGATAAAAACATTTAAATGCAAAAGCCGTTTCATTTGCAGTGACGCACGAGTAGAAAAGGAAACATACGGCAGAAAAAGTGGCAACACCATACCTGTGCTAGCTGTCCAAGGGGATATGTTTGTGGGATACCCTGGTGGCTGTGGATGCTATAGCCCTGAATGGGGTAGGAGCCTTGTGGAGACGTGTGGCCCGGCGGCATGTTGGGTGGGGTGGGTGCTGACAGGGGACCGGAGTGGTACAGGGACTGGGGCTGTGGGCCTGACTGGGCATTCTGAAAGGAAAGATCACCAAGTCAAAAGAGATAATTAATTAATCCCAATAACCGTGTCCCAGAGGCTGGATTCTCTGAAGGATGTGGCCCACAAAAAAGGAGTCCTGAGGCCAGGCTAAACAGGCACCAACACCCCAAATGAGAGAAAGTAGAGAGCTTTTTCATTCCTCTTGACCTTGTAAAGTCTAAAACTCAACACATTTCCTAAGTCCAGTATGATTTTGGTCAAGTTTTTTTTTTAAATTGCTTGTCCATCTGTCCATCCAGACGATGAAGGACACAGCAAAAGTGTTTCGGTATATTCGTTATAATTCCAAGCAGTCCTGTATATCACCTGTCCAGGGCTAGGTGCAGCGTGCTGGGGAGGGGGCTGGTTGCCTGTCGGGGTACTGGAGGGCTGGGGATGATGAACTGCACCCGAGTGGTGGGTGAAGGACTGTTGAGCTACACACATAAAAAGGAGATAATTAGTGTAAAAATTATGCTTTATACTGTTTTACCATCAATAAATTGCAAGACTCTTTATAGAAGTATGAAAAACCTCTTATCAAAAAAACTCCACTCACTGTAGATGCCCTGTTGAGGTCCCTGAGACCCGTCTCCCTGTGCAGCAAACTGAGGTCCTCCTGGGGGTCCCATGGCTTGTGGGTGGGGTCCCCCAGCTTGACCTATCATCCTCGCTCCACCTTGCAGCATAGAGTACATCGGCTGAAGGGGGGGAGAAAAGAGCTTACGGTGAATGTTTTTTAACAGCTGTTGAATAACAAGTTCCCAGAACCACTTTGATTTTGATCCTACTGCAAACACTCTTCTGACCATTTAAACCCTGAATTTAAAAAGAGGGCAGACTTCCTACCTGTCCAGGGTAGGGTGACATGGCCTGGAGAACCTGCTGCTGGCTGTACTGCTGTGGGTTGTACTGAAGGTAGGACTGAGGGTAGGGGGACGCTACCAGCGGGGCCCCGGCTGCTGACGCTGCAGCTTGCAGCATCGGCGGTGCTGAAGAACCATGGTCAGCACGCTGTGCCACGACTGCTCCTGGAGGACGCAAAGCATTAATCAAGATGACAGAAACACGGATGGAAAAACCACACAGCTTTAACCCACTTACAGCAAAGGGCTGTTGTGTTGTTTAGCAAATGTCACTGCACTGTTGTATAAAAGCTGACAGGTCATTAATCTCAGAAGCAATTTGTGAAAATGTAAACAAAGAAAAAAAAACAGGAGTGCAGCATTGGAGAGAAAAACATTGCTCTTACCTTTGGTCCTGGGGTATTTTCCCTGGCTAACTGTAGACATGGTGTACTGGTACATTGGTGGGGGCTGAAAGACAGAAATTATAAAATGTTATTTGTATTGCCCATTATCAGAAAAAGTCTCGCCTCTTGAACCAAAAAGCCAATTTAACTAGTAAAAGAAAAATGTAGAAACCTATAACTTTATTTGTATGGAAAGGAAAGATGCAAAACTAAGAAAAGGCGCTGAGCAAGCAGCGAGACTGGAGGGGGGATTTCGCATGCCTAACTAAATATTTGACAACTGGGCATCAAATACACACAAAATACGAAGTTAGCAATATGATAATAAGTTGCACTGGTGTAAAATGGAAAGCCTCTTCTGCCACTTACAGCTTTGACTTACTTTCTTCAACTATTTTCCCAGCAGTTGTTTTGTCAAACAACTCAGACACAGTTCTGCAAACACTTCAGGCTGTTTAACTTGAGTCTATTTGATTTGTTATGCAATAACCATCTATTTCTAACATCTAAACTTGACTGCCTACACGCTTTGTAATAATAAAAGTAGCATATCATTCAAAGACCTGTTCTTGGATGACCGTTGCAAGCCTTGAATGTCGGATTGGCAAATATCAGCTGCGTCAAGGCAACTTTTTCGGCCATCTCCAGGTTTCACTGCACAACATTCCCTCACTTGCCCACTGAGGACGTGTCACATAAGTTAGAGATAAACTATTCAAATATATCCTTTGATTTTCAATGTTTATATTCATCTTAATTTGTTGATCTGTATTTCTGTTTGAATCAATTGAACTGGGTAAGCTTGTAGTTTCAGATGCTGTGCAAGTATATGACGTCCCATTAAAAGCATTGGTTTAAAAAACCAACAACATACATATAACAAAACGGACAGCCAACACAAAGCTATCAGAAGATTAAAACATGCAATTACTATTACAACAATCTATAGGTATATTTGTTAGCCAACACCCACAATCCAACGTTTAATAAAGGAAGCAGCTTAATCCAATAAATTGATGATGGAAATAAATGTTTTTGTTTTGTTTTCAAAGACTGGATTCTTTCTCATCAGGAATCTTAATTGCACTGTTGATGACGAGACGCTGTGCTACACATTTGTTGAGCTCGAAACAACATAAGTATAACAAATGTAAAAGTGTATTTGCTCACGTACCTGGACAGAGTGGATCTGTGACACATAGGAGAGGTAAGGGGTGTTGTACAGGGGTCCCTGTCCACCCGGGTGCTGAAGGACCACTGGGCTTGGAGGCGTCGGCCGAGGAGGGGTGGGCGCAGTGTTGGGCTTCGCCTGTACGGCAACACAACCAGCGGTAAATAAAACCTGCATGTCATATTGCTAATCACAGAGTGTCAACACACAGATTGCAATTTTCCATGCTAAATCTGATTATTTAAAAGTCTGACCTGACGACAATAATTGACAGAAATGTTCCAGACTAAGTTTTTTTTTTTTAAATCACTAGTCCAAAAAAATGTATTACACCCTCCTAAGGAAATGTAAACTGCCAAATATTCTATGTTATCCTTTTGCTTTGTTACCATTAAATGATTAGGAAATAATAACTTTTGATTATTCAATAGAGGAACATATTCATTACCATACGCGAGTTAATAGCAAACTATCAGTAAGTGTTTAAGACTAACAAAATAGCTGCAGTAAGTATTCATACTAAACAAGAATATAGATCATAATTTGTATACTTTTGACACCGCTTTACCACATTTTCTGATTACTAAAGTGTTCTTAATTGATCACTTTTGCTTGTACTTTTAAAGGGTTTATCAGGAGTAAATTGGCTTACCATCGGCATGTGAGGTTTAATAGGGTTGAACTCTTTAGCGTTGGGGTTTAAAGTTGATTTCTTTACTTGCCTGAAAGATATGAGTGAAAAAAGTGTTTACAAATGTAAAGTAAGCCAAATGCCATTTTTTTTGCAAGATGAAACTCACTCTGGCATGCCCTCTGTCCGCTCCGTTGACTCCTCGCTTCCCGGGGTCCTGGCGGGCTGCGGGGTGGCTGGTGAATGCCTGTCTGAAGCGGATGCTGTGCTGGAGCTTGTAGCACCAGGTGTAGTTATTGTGTCCTTGGTGGCATCCTCAGCAGGAGCTGCTGAAGGCTGAGGTTGGTGCTGAGAAGTACTGGGTGCTGCAGCCTGAGCTTTGGGCTCTGAAGCAGCGTCTGATGGCGAGGGTTGGGCGACCTCTCCGATGGCAGGTGGAGTTGCTGTCGCTGGAGAGCTGGGCGAGCTAGAGCCTCCACTCGGCTGGAGCTGAAAAGAAAAAATAAGCCAACCGATGAATGTGATCTAATGTATGTAGTATTTAAATGTGATCTAATCATCAGCTAAAAAATCAATTAGACAAGTTCTAGCTTTTTGTCTAGAGAATTAAACAATTTGAATGCAACTTTTAGCTACTAACTCTAGTGAGCGCCTAATGGCCACACTGAAAATGTCTTTGAGAAGCTGAGGTTGTGTCTAATAAAACAGATTCGAACAGAATTATGGTCAAAATGTTGTGCTGGACCCTTGAAAAGTACAAGAAACCGGTCTGAACTTCAACAAAAATGGCAGCACGACACTTAATAGTCATATCAAATAACTTAATTATAAAAACCACAGTTCCTAATGTACAACTAATTTTTACACTAAGATGGGTTGCATAAAAAGTGAATATGCTTTTAATGTAAAACAAATGGTTACAAACAAGCGAACAAAACAGAAGTGATGTTTTAAAGAAATCATCTCGGTCTCTTGATACCTCACCGATTTTCAAATTTCACGCTTCATGAAAAGATAACTGAACTCTTACCCTGAATTCCTTGCCAAATTTACGCAGCTCCTCAATCTGCGATCTTTGCTGAACAGAGGGAGCTAGTGAAGAAGAGGAAATGAACGTTAATCAAAATGTGATTTTTATTTGTTTTCCAAAAACATACAAGAAACACAACCATTCACAAGTGGATTTAATATCTTCAGACGTATGTGTCAACATAAATTCAAAGACAAATGTATCAAGACGAATCATTAGTCTTATCAACACACCTTTATTACTATTCTTGCTGTCCTCTGTGTTGCTGAGGTTCTCAGCAGCGCGCTCCTTTGCAACAAGGATCTCATTCACTGTGAAGATGAGACCGTAGACTAATTAGTTACAACAAAAATGCATCACTATATTCCACCTTTAATACCTGAGACATACTGCAGAGAGTTTATAGTTTCATTAAGGCGGATAAAGATCACGTCATCATAGAAAAATGGTATCGACTGTCATTTCAAACTGAGCTACAAAGCAGGAGGTGAGAAGTCAGACAGTACCATCGACTGGGAAGAGAGGGGCGGGACCAGACGTCTTATGGGGAGGCATGGAGACAGACGATGTGTCTAAATAAGGCGTGTCCTGGGAAGAACCTGATTTAGGAGAACGAGTAGCTGCAAGGACAAGACAATGAATAATAAAGGTTAAGTTTTACGCAAAATCAATCAACCACATAGAAGAGGACTTTGTAACAGCAGTTGACTGAATGTACCTGTGGACTGAGCATGTGAGTTTGAAGTACGGACTGTTCTGCTCGACTGCGGAGGTCTTTGGGCTTTAGGAGATGTTCTGGTAGAGACTAAAAAGGCAGAAAAAAAAATCCCCTTGTTTTTTGCCATTCATACTGCCTCTGAAACATGAAAGATGGCGTTGAAACACTTTCCAACAAGTCTAAACACTTACCTCCATTAACAGGCCTGCCAGCATCAGCCAGCGAGTGTGGGAGTGAGTGGGAATGAGGGACCGTATGTCCGTGTGGGGCGGGAGGGCTGGCTGGAGATGAAGAAGCAGAGGTTGGCGTGGTCCCTGGTCCTCCTTGAGAGGCAGGTGTGTACGGGCTTGTGGGGCCAGAGTTTGGGCCCGGGCTTGGGCTTCCCTGGGGGTGGTGGGGAGCGTAGGTGCCACCTCGGCCTGAAAGAGGGCTGTTTCTCTCTGAGGGGGAGACGCCAGACTGAGAACCAGCAGCAGAGGACAGTGGGGGTCTGGGGGAGGAGGAGGATGATGGAGGGTTGGACCGATAACCTCCGCTGAGACGGTTGTGGGGTGGAGGTCCACCAGGTCCTCTCTCAGATCGCTCCCGCTCCCGGTTCATCTCTCTCTGTCGTTGAGGTAATGGAATGTACTTGCCCTCCCTGTAAGAGATAGATAATACATTACATTACATTACATGTCACTGTCGCTTTTATCCATAACGACTCACAATAAGTGCATTCAACTGCGAGCACAAATACATCACACACCGTAGCAACGCACAGACAAGAAATACTGGTGCGTTGGAATGTGATAAAAACTAGGAGAATTTTAACTGGGTGGATTGTAATCCATCATCTACAGTATCATGCCCAACAAACAATCGGCCCCTCTCACCTGGTGCTGGATCCGGGGCTGTCTCTGCCCCTTTCACGCTCTCTGTCACGGGGGCTTTCACGGCCCCTCTCACGATCGTTGCCATCCCGCACCACAGCACTGTATTTGTCCTCCTCACTTTTGCCCTCATCATTTTCCAGGCCGACACGATGGCGGTACTGGGGGCTGGACTCAATCTCACTGGCCAGGCGAGCAGCACGTGCCTCCCGCTGACGAAAATTGTCAGAGGTTCCTTTCTCTAGCGGCACACTGAGAAAGTGTGACAAAAGAAAACATGTTAGTCTGAATAATTATGACAATATGATTATCAAGTAATAATAATCTTATTGACAAACAAGATTTTTTTCCATTTCGTAAGTTGGTAAAGATTTAGGGTGATGTTGTTCGACCCCCTAAAAAGCCACCTAGCTACAATGATGCGTGAAACAGGCAATATTTCCCAAGTCACCATTACGAGAGTTAGCGGTCATGATGTTGCTTGCATTGTCATAGAAACATGCAGCCACTATCTTCGTACGCAAGTACATCAAGTTATTTAGCTGTGAAGTGGTCAGCTGTGGGTCTGCCTGGCATACTCTGTCAATGTGGAAACTTACGTATACATAGAAAGGCTGGAATCATATGTTGACGTGACTCCATATTTCACTTCATTGAAACGGAACATCTCATTGGCATCCCAGCCATTGGACTGAAAAAAACAAATACAAAAACAAAATGAGATTAAATGGGTAGTAAAAAAAAAAACTTTTATATGCTAACTTGACAATGACGAAAAGTCATAATAAACATTCAACTTGTTTCTTTGATTGAAGGACATAAATAACCAATTAAATAAGAGCCTGTTTGCATAAAAGTCTGTATAACTGAGTGTGCATATTGTTATTCCCTTTCTGGGTCCGAAAGGAATTCATATCATAAAGGATCAGTTGTTAGGGATGTCCTGATCCAATCCCCAACATTGGTAATGGTTTTGATCAAGGCATTTTTAACAGATTGGTACCTGCTATATCGAGCACAAAACAAGTTGTTTTTTTTTAAATTAGCTGTCAGACAAGTGCATGCACACAACAGGCATCAATTCTCCAACTTCCTTGTGTCAGAGCAAGAGATTAGTCCAGCATGCCGTTAAGCACCCCCACCCCTCCTCTCCACTCCCCTCCCACACACACACACACAACATGAAAAAATAGCAAAACGCAGTATACGTTTTTTCATATACCCAATTTATATGCAACTTTTTACATTTCAGCTCATGCTGTAAAGTATGAGCCCCGAAGCAAAAAGCCAATAAGGGTTAAATATTATTACAATCTGTGCAACAAAAAAAAATTGTACAGCCATTAAAATACAAACTAACGGAATATAGTTCATTCAAGTAATCCAAGCAAAGGTGATGCCAAATCAACAAACACTGGAGGACACTTTTAAAAGAAGAGAAATATTTACTTGTGACAGCGACAAGGCCATAAAGACTAAAGAGAGAATTTGTGATTTTGTAAAAAAGAAATGAATAAAAATAAACCCATTGAGAAACAGCTTGGATGCAGGTATGTTTTTATGCAATGCAGAGCTATTCAATGTCAAGCCGTTACATCGGATAGATTTTAATGACTTGAATGAAGTGTGCACTGTGCAGATGTATTGCCAGGGAAATACAAGTATTGGATTGGGAGCCTGAATTGTCAGATTTTCAATATTAAATGGCTTGGAATGGAACATGTCTAGTCGATGGTGTTTATGTGTGCGTTAAAGAGACAGAGTGACTCACTGCATCATTTTCCAGATCGTAACTCTCTCCATTGCTGTCTCCTCCCTCCCATCTCTGCAAAACCTTCTCTTTGTGTTCTCCATTGACGCGGGTGGCGCTGATGGCTGTATCTGTGAAGGTGTCTAAAATCAAAGACAAAAAAAGATGAAACATTCTCCAAGTGTTTCATTTGGCCAAATATGT
Source organism: Clinocottus analis (assembly GCF_023055335.1). Lineage (NCBI taxonomy): Eukaryota > Metazoa > Chordata > Actinopteri > Perciformes > Cottidae > Clinocottus > Clinocottus analis. Next base: position 7,917,621 of record NW_027175920.1, on the reverse strand, counting down.
TTACAGCCAGCATTATTTGAGTATCAAAATGTTACATTATGCAATCATTGTTTACATAAAACCACATTGCAGAATATCAATTATTTTCTCTCCCCTTTTAGCCCACAAGATTAAGAGGCAAGAAACGTGGCATAGTCACCTAACAAAACCATTTACTTGAACTAAATTTACTTTAAGTCAACGCTTCAAATGCATCGCAAGTCTGTGAAAAACATTGTTACTTTATTTCTACCAGTACCTGATTGCGTGTTCGTACCTCTGGTAGCAAAGTTGAGGTCAACGTCTTTGCAGATCATAGTCACAAGGTCTGAAGGGCTGAAGATCACAGTGTCAGTGATGTCCTCCCTCCGTGGCAGAAGTGATGTTGAGCACTCCTCCTCACTGCGTTTGTGTACAGCGTCCACAGCCAACTCACACTATGAACCAACCAATAAAATGAGAACCATGTGCGCATGCACAGGATGACTTCAGATAATAACTTATTTTTCATTGAAAGGTTTATCTTTATGGTAACAGAAGTACTTGCAGTGCTTCATTAAATTAACAAAGGAAAGTACATGACGTTAGCTTCTTACCCGAGAACTGAGAGTCTTAAATATGCCCTCGAATACGCTGCCATTCTTCACCCTTATGTCACAGGTGGAACCCTGAAAAGTTAACCAAAATAAGTTAGCCACAAAGAAATTGTTATTTAGATTAAAAATACTTCCAAAACTGGAACAGCGTTAGTAGATTCATTTTACATGTTTTGTACACTGCATATTTTCAGCTGTAGCTTTGACACAGGATTCATAACTTGCCTCTCACAAACAAACAAAAAGTAATATATGCTGGAGTTGTATGAAAAGGGCATTTTAACCATGCAAAGCATGTGTAGAAACATCCTCTTAGTTCGAGAACAACATTGATAACAAGCTAAATGACTTACGACAACTGCTGTGAGGAAGTGAAGCATTCTGGCATTGTTGTACACACCCTCGAACACCTGCAGATGGGAAAAGGTATGAAAGATACATCAAGCAAAGTTTCACAAAGACATAACATGAAAAACATCACACGGTGACATATCTAAAAAAATTTTAAAAAAAACACGGTTGAATGTGTTAACCACTACATATGATTAGGTAGCCAATTCCAAGGCCAACACTTTTCTTTTCTACAGGAGAACCACTTAGGCTTATTGCATAAGATCCCAAACTGAGGTTTTCAACCATTCATAAGGACTGTTGTCACAGGTTTAATCCTGATATCAGATTAAATTGGATTTTCATTTTAGGCACACATTAGTTTCTGATTATATAAAATATATTTTACAATCAGAAATTGCTTGATGTCCTAACTAAAAATTAAAATCCTCATGCATGTGGATACATCTCAAATATATATGGATAGTGATGAATTAAGACTTAAAAATAAGAAATTTCTTCAATATTGTACAGTATGTAGTGTGTTAGTTTGCTGCCCAACTTTTCTCAGGTTACTCACAGGAGATGACTGGAATGTCGGCTTTGCAGAAGTTCGATTCCTGTGGAAAACAGCACAGTTAAAAGATATTGTCTTCTTAGGAACAAAAGGAGTACAACTTGTTTTCAAAGCCTGTCAAGGCAGTATCACATTACATAAGTATACAACATAAAGTGAGGTTCGGAGAAGTTGACGAGCGTACTTGGAGTCCTGACAAGTTCCCAAATCAGCATTCCTACTGAACTGGAACTTTACAATGTATACCCTGGACTAATAACTCACTTTGAATGTCTACTTTACAGATACTTTCCACCTCACATGCACCTTCTATCTTTGTGGCATTTTTCAATAAAAATGTTTAGTATGAATTTAGATCTTAAACGAAACTTCCATAAAGGTAAACATAAAGAAAATAGCAATATTTTGTTACATTTTTAAGAGTCAACCATGGGATGAGATAAATATTGATATCAAGTGTCCCCTCCATTAAGAATACACACATGGAAAGGTATCAGTGCTAGTCCTAGCCTGTTACAAAACAAAGACTAAGCCGAAGCTGGCAAGAGTTCAGTAAACACACACACACCTCTCTGTGACTTCAACCACATTTGACCTGGTGCTAAACATAATAAAACGATGTTAATAGTTTTGTTTGTATAAGAGGCTTTTATAGCTACAAAGTAACATCTTTAAATGATTTTTGTTCAATCATCAACGTTTTTTCTCTGATACCGAGAGGACAGATAAACTTTGAATAGCCTGTATGCGGATTTGCTGCTCAACGCTTTCACCAAACTGGACCAACCTCACTTTTTTAATCTTCAATTCAATGTGGGCATTCTCATTGGTCCACAGCCCCTTTCAATCCAACATGGACTAATCTCATTGGTCTGAAGAGAAGCTCCACATCAGAGACACGCCCACTGAGCACATCGCCTTAACCGGTAGGCCTCCCAAGTACCAGGACAATCCCCGGACTGTCCTGACCGAAGTCCCCCAGCCCGCTTACCTCCCGGCCGGTGTCCTGTTGCCACTGTTGATGCCGCTGACTGGAGGAGACATACCGACGGGGCCCGAGGTTCCGTTGGACGCCTTTCTCCCTCCTGAGCCGGGTTGCTGCTGTTGTTTCAGCATCTCGAAGCAAAATGCGTCGACACTACCAGTTGTAAGATTAAGCTAACTTACAAACACGGTTACCTCACGATGTGAAGTTGCTTTAAAGGCTAACTATCCTTAAAGATATCACCTGTCCCGTAGACCGCAGAGCCGGTGTAACCTCAACAAGACCGGCTGCTGAGCTAACGCTACTATTGCTAAGCGACTCGCGTGTGGCCTAAAATGTAAAGGCAAAACACCTTTATATTTAAATTAAATGTAACGTATAATTTAACGACCCTCCCAACTACCTACTCTGTAACCACAGCGGTTATGTCAAAGCAAGCGACTCGGGAAATCACACGAGTTTCCGTGTGATTTTAAAGCAATGGCCGGCTGACTTAGCATTAGCTGTGATCCTCAAAGCTCACTTCGGGCGCTTTCCCTCCGGGGTTTACTTTCTTCTCTCTGTCGCCTTGGCTGCGCCACCGCTGACCCTTCCGTTAAAAAAATGAAGGTCTCGGCGTTACTGTCAGTTACCTAAGGAAGTTTGATTGTTCAGGTTTCTTACTGAAAACCTGCTGCGGTCGGTCAACACCACCTCTCGGTAGGTTCACTTGACTCAATCCGCGCGCAGATGACTGGAAACCGGCTGGAAGGGGGAGGGGGCGTGGACGCGCGCGTGCGCCTGTGACCCACTAGTGAGCGCGCGTACGTGGAACGATTTGTCCATCGAATCGATACTTGATTGATCTTTTTTTGTATCTCTGTTATACACAAAAATGAGAGGTTTCTACTGCACACGTGGCAGTCAGCAAAAAAAAAAGAAGAAAATATTGTTTTGCCGACAAAGTATTACTTTGATAATTATGAATTCCTTCTTAACTTTGTGCCTTTTCGTGCGTATGCTGCTGTTGCTTTCTTTATGTTTTTATTTGTTTCGTGTTTTATTTCATTCACGAATTCGTCAATTACTTTAAAGGATAGCCAAAGTGTAAGCAACCCGACTTTGGAATAGTAAAACCTTGACAGTGCGCTTATACACCAGTCATTACGACTGTAGGCTGCAGACAACATGGCAGCCTCCATTAACAGCGTTTGTGTTACATAGCAGGAGTTTCCCCAAGGATCATCATCTTTCCTTCAATCTTGGTTTCTTCTGACATCATTCTGGTTTCAACATAAGACGGCCTTCGTCAAAGAAGTTGTAAGTAGTCCATTATTTTATACTCGGAAACTGATTTGGTAGTTGCAATGAAGCTATCCCTACGTACACATACAGAACTGTTTGGTGTTTGTGTGACTACATATGAAATGAGTTGTCAATCTTCTTCTGATCCGATATAAAGATACATTAAATTTGAACTCTAAAGGGTATTTATATGCTGTGATGTTTCTGATAGTTGAACACTTAAAATATGAGGAGGATAAAGTTTGGCCAGTGCTTTTAATAGGAAACTAACTATGTTATCATTTATTTGAAGTAAAACTATGCTTTTTAAAACAGTCACTCCTAAAGGCTTGGAGGCTGTTAGTATCGTCTTTCCTAGAGAACCATAGCTCAAATGCATTACAATGGATTTAAATACACATTGTCATAAATTAAAACAAATTCAGATCAGTTTAAATATTTAAATAATTGCAATGTCCACATTTCTGACCATCTAAACCTCACTCTGCAGGTATGCATCCCACATGTTGAGAAACAAGCCTCCCGCCCTGCTGAGTTTTCTGTCACTGGTTTCTAGACATGCCAGTCACCATGTCCGACAGCAGTATGATGTCATTGTTGTGGGCGGGGGTCACGCCGGAACTGAGGCAGCGGCTGCAGCAGCCAGAGTGGGAGCTGAGACACTCCTGATCTCACAGAAAATACAAACCATTGGTGAGAGAATGAGACAGTTTGCTCTTTACAAAAAGGGTTCTCATTGTGCATTCTAGATTTGAAGTTCAATTCAGTTTTATTTCCTAATAAAATGTACTCCTTCTCTCCCTACATCCCCCACAGGTGCCCTGTCCTGTAACCCATCTATGGGAGGTGTAGGGAAGGGCCACCTGGTGAAAGAAGTAGATGCTTTGGATGGGCTGTGTGGTCGAGCAGGAGACTGGGCTGGCATCCATTTCTCCATCTTGAATCGCAGAAAAGGCCCGGCCGTCTGGGGCCCGAGGGCCCAGCTGGACCGGCAGCGCTACCGTGACTTTATTCAGGTATCTCAGAATCTCTTTAGTAGGGCAGATTTTTGGTCAGTGAATGAATTTTAGTTGTTGTTAACTAATGTTGCTGCCTGCTGTTTCTCGTTCAGTCTGAGCTGCTGTCCACTCCCAGGCTGACGGTGTTGGAGGGCTCAGTGGAGGAGCTGTTGGTATCAGAACCAAACCCAGAGGAGCCCGGACACCACAGAGTCACTGGAATACATTTGGGTAAGGGAAAACATGTTCACTTTTGCTATTTTTTTTAGAGTGTAAATGAAATTAAGAAGTCTATCAGTTTTAAATTGACTAGTTTATATTTACTTGTCTATTAGTCAGTTAAAGAGGAAACCAAGTTATATAGACTACAATACATTTTCATAATTTATTTTTGACTTTGTTTTCTTCCGCTTTCTTCAATATATGTTTTCTTTCTCTATTAAATGACTGTACATGTCCTAACTGAATTTTAAATATCTGACATTTTTCTGGAAAAGCTGTAGTTTGTTGTTTTACATCTGATCCCTTACAAATGTGGCAACCAATAAATTGCACCTTAAATCATTTTACCTAAAACATTCTTTTTGCACCTCTTTTGACATCTTCTCAGCAAATGGAAGCCACCCCATCTCAGCCAGCTCAGTGGTTCTTACTACTGGTACTTTCTTGTCTGGCTCCCTCTTCATGGGCCAAAGCACGTCCCCTGGGGGGCGGATTGGAGACGCTCCATCGAGTGCTGGGCTATCCCAGACACTGAGGGAGAAGCTGGGGCTCAGGATCGGCAGACTGAGGACTGGTACCCCTCCCAGGATTGTGAAGGATTCAGTAGACCTTTCCTTGGCTAACCTTCATCCCCCTGACAGCCATCCGACTCCATTCAGCTTCCTCAATACACACACACACTGCAAGGTAGAATTTACTTTATTCATTACAAAGTGCAGTCTATAAAATGTTTTCGTTTCACCAACAAAAGGCCTAATCACGTCCTTTTGTTTTTTCAAATTTCTGCTTTAAATTTTGGAACTAATGACTTCTTCAGCCTGAAGATCAGCTGCCTTGCCACCTGACCTATACTACTCCTGGTGTCGAGAGGGTGGTGAGGGAGAGTCTGCATCTCAACTGTCACATACAGGAAGACGCCAAGGGTCCCAGGTACGTATGTACATACACACACACACACAATTGTATACAGCTTGTTCTGAAACTCGAAAGTAATAACTCTAATCTTTGTATTTTACAGATACTGCCCCTCCATTGAGTCGCGAGTGCTTCGTTTCCCAGGCCGACAGCACCAGGTGTGGCTGGAGCCTGAGGGTGTGACCTCTGACCTTTTGTACCCTCAGGGTCTGTCTATGACCATGCCCCCTGACGTGCAGCTCCGCCTCATTAGAGAAATTCCTGCCATGCACAGAGCTGAAATCCACACGCCAGGTGTGATCCGCTTAGTGAAAATTGATTTACAGTACATACAACAGTGAGTTACACTGATATGTTTGTATGTTCTGTGTTGCTTTAATGTTTCTTATATTTTCCAGGTTACGGTGTTCAGTATGACTTTGTGTGTCCCACTCAGCTGAGCCCTGCCCTGCAGGTCAAAAGCACCCAGGGTCTATTTCTGGCCGGTCAGATTAACGGAACAACAGGGTACGAGGAGGCTGCTGCACAGGTAGCTGCATTTTTTTGTCCCCCCATATTCAGCAAGTCAAGGTTCATACAAATATTGTTGGTAATTCAATATGCAGTGAGTCTTCTGCTTGTACTTTGCTCTTGTCTACACACTCCTGACCCAAGAATACTGGGGTCTGATGATTTTAATAATCAATTATTCAATTCGTATTGTCTTTCTGATATTACTTGGCGGTAGATTCTTCTTCCTCATGGAAAATGTTGGGCATCAAGTTTGTGTACAAATTAGGAACTCACAGCTTTACACTCACCCAAGTACTATTGTGTGTGTCTGTCAGGGCCTGTGGGCGGGTGTGAACGCCGCCCGCTGGGCTCTCTCCAAGCCTACAGTGGCATTGTCTCGGACAGAGAGCTATATTGGTGTTCTCATTGATGATCTGGTGAGTCGAGGTGTTACAGAGCCTTACCGCATGTTCACCAGCCGGGCTGAGTTTCGAACCTTACTTAGGCCAGACAACGCTGACCTTCGTCTAACTTTGAAAGGTATGCATAGTTTCTGGGGCTTCATGAGGCGTCCCAGGATTGGTTCTACTTTTCTGCTTTTTAGTTTGTCTTCTTATGAACGTTTTTCTCTGCCAGGGTTTGAGGAGGTGGGGTGCGTGTCTAACTTGCGCTACCAGGAGGCTGTGAGAGTCAGGGACAGTTTGCAGGATGCACTGGCAGCTCTTCAGGCTCTCGCTCTGTCCACCAACAGCTGGAGAAAAAAACTGCCCGACATGGGTATGAGTGAGACCAGGAACACCTTGCTGACGTGAGTGACAAATATGTGGAAACGCCACTGCAATGGACCAATTGTGTCCAGCTCATCTCAAGATTCAGTCAAAATGGGTCAACCGTCGGTCCTGACTGTTACTTTGTGGTTTCTTTTTCAGCGGTATGGACATGCTGCGGTACAACGATGTGTCCTTTGAAATGTTGGCATCTGAATTCCCAGAGTACCTTTCACCTTACATGGAATTCTCACAAAGACTCAAGATAGAAGGTAAAAATTTGGGCCTTTTGAGGCAGTAGAGAAGAATAACTGACTCATGAAGACAATGTTCTGTTCCCCTTCCTCGTTTCCTTAAAATGTCGCTTGGATATTGTGTTCTTTTAAGCTACCATAACATACTTCATTCCCTCTAAATAAAACATGTCTCCTGTTTTTAGCTGTGTACAGGCCTCACTGTGACCTACAGAAGAAAGAAATTGAGAGAATTCAGAAGGAGGAGAACATGCCTCTTCCACAGGACATCAACTATTTATCTCTGCCGGTGTCTCTGTCTCAGGAAGTCAGAGAGATTTTGGACAGAGTTCGACCCACTACTGTGAGTATATAGTATTAGTTGCTTACAAATAACATTTAGTTCTTTGAGACTCATGACTAAAATAGATCAGATTAATATAAAACTAATACCACACTTTTCCTCTAGCTGGGTGCTGCTACTCGTTTACAAGGTATAACTCCAGCTGCAGTCATCCATCTTTTTAACTACGTGCGCCACACAGAGAGGAGAACTCACAGAAACAAACCAGACCTAAAGGAAGAGAGGAAAGCGACGCTGTCCGCAAGAAATGCATCTTTACTTCAGTGATATGGTGACTCATATAATATCTTGTAAAAATGTATGTATTCCTGAAAATGTAAAGAAGAATAAATTATGGTATTTGTTATACTTGGGGAAAGATACCTCTTTTTATTGTAAAAAAAGTATTACAAAATAACATTTTACAGTCAACATATGAACATCTTTTCTATACAAGTCTCTCCTCAAGATAAAGAAGCCCTCAAAACTTCAAAAGCGCTCTAACTGCTCCAACATTAGCTAAGAGAAATTTTCTAATCCTGTTAGTAACATTATTGTGAACAGCATTAAACTCCATGTGACCTTCTCAGTGACACTGCTGTTGATGACAATGTGCCCATCCAGCTCAGCAAGTCCTCGAGTGAAGAAATCAAATGGAAACTTCCAGTCAGGCTGAGGCGAGCCTCTAGGGGATTCTGGGTAAACCGTAGTGTCGGCAAACGTCACCTCAGTGGTTAGAGAAATAGGGGATGACGTAGGACACTGAAAAAGAGAGGAGACTATTTGGACATTTTCAGAGGCGAAACAATGTATGCTGCACATAAAATAAGAATTTCTGATGCTGACCTCACACTGAGAAAGTATATTATGTGCCTACTTTGAATTCTTGACACTGGAATAGGTATTTGGCACCCAGGATGTAGTTCTGAGGAAGGTCTAAGAGACCCTGGCGGGCCCACAGTACTCGGATAGAGAGAGAGTTGGGGAGGATGCAGCCTGATTTACATGTTTCCTGTGAGGGGAAAAAACAAGTCATTTTAAATAGAATAACAAGCTTATGAATTCAAACCAGAGGCATACATGATATTAAGATGACGCTTTTATCCAAAGCGACTTACATTTTTGCTGTATACACCGTAGACACAGCAACGGGGAGCAATTCGGGGTTAAGTGTCTTGCTCAAGGACACACAACGACAAGGTTTAACAGAGCCAGGGCTCAAACTACCGTTCCTCTGATTAAAAGACGGGCATGCTAACCACTGAGTTACAGTCGCCCCAAACACAAGTTTCAGATAATTCTAAAACCATAACACTCAAGGTTCTTGACTCAGCTGTACCTGCAGGTTGACAGGACATTCCTGTGTTATGACTCTCGTCCACGCCGGTTGGGAACCAGCGTCCATGGCAATCACATCAGGAGTCGCAAGACCCTGCAGGATTCCGTACATCTGGGAACGCAGCTCTGAGCAGTCACCAGATGGAGAACTAAACAGCACGCAGAGTGTGAAAGATTGAATAAAAATCATTATTGCGTTACCGTAATTTTTAATACTGGGACTCATTTTCAGTAACTCCACCACTAATCTTCCTGTAAGAAATATCAGTGATAACTATATGATAAAGGTGAAGCAAGACCGCATACTCACCTGAATGTGCAGCCAGTGAAGGTGTTGTGTGCGAAGAGGATGGCTGCTCGTCTAAGGGGGTCAGAGGAACACTCTACACTCTGTGACACCCCCAGTGTGTTCAGCTAACTCATTGTCAAGGAACCATGGTGCCTGATTGATGCAAAGTTAGCTAAATAAATGAAACAATAACTTTAAGAGTGGTTCATGATGTCGTTTGTAAGGATACAGGCTTCAATTCTCCATCAAAGCGACCAATGACAGGGGATCCCACTTTCAATCCGACAGCAGGTGTTGGACCTCTTGAAGTTGAGCTGGGTGTTACCAGCTGGGAGAGAGGAATGGTATTTATCTCAGAGATTGGATCCATACAATGGTTGATTTAGAGATGAAATCCGTGGCTTTAACAGTCTACCTGAAATTGTACAGAGTGTGTCTGCAACAGCAACTGATTTGGATCCACATCAGCTAAAACTATGTTCACTGTTGCATATGTGAGTTCCCCTTTGCCTGTGTATCCTATGACAAACTCCACCTACGAGAGGATCAGTAGAAAAAGAACTTAGTTGGACAAATTTGTAATTCAGTAAAACAATTGTGAGGGCAAAATTGTTTCATCTACTCACATTTGTCACTACATTGATACATGAGTTGTTTTGTTCACTTGGTGCAGGCCAGTCAGACAGCGGAGTAACTGGGATCTGAAATAAGAGTTAATACAGCACCTTACTTTGGAAGAAGAACACCTTTTTAAATGGCATTAAATCTTTATTACATAAAGATAATATACATATTTTAATGCACACTTTGTTAATCTGTTAGTTAACAACACCCAAGTAAATAATTCATGCTACAGATTCCATCTTTTTGTAGATACAGTATAATGGATGCTGTTTCATTCTAAGGGAAAACCCCAAATGCTTTTGTTGGCAGCTGAAATCGTAGGCTGACTGATGATAAACTTGTTCAGAGGCTGTAAAGTCTAACATGAAAGTATTCCTGCTAATACCATACGGTTTTAAGCTGTATGCAATCAGTAACTTACCAGAAAGTCTGACACTTGTGCCGTCTCAACTATTGGAATCTGTAATGAAAATATTGATGTTAGTCCATCAGTTGTGAGCTCCTCGTCAGTATTTGTTTTACATAAAAGTGTGCAGACTTATGACCTTGATCAGGCTCATATCAGAGAAGTAGGAACGAGCGTTGAAATTTGGATCTGTGGTGCACGAGCGAGGATTGAACATGCGGCTACAAGACAGAGACGCTGACCTCAAAAACTCTGCAAGCAGAGAAAAACAGAAAGTGTTTAGAAAAACAGAGTTAACATGTTGGTGATATACAGTACAGGTGCAATATACTACAAATGAAGTGGTTCAATGTAATAACTGTTAAGGCATATGGTGTATTATTTATGAAAACACAGCACCAATACACAAAAGAAAAAGCCTGCAGAAAATTCCTAAAGATTCAGCTTGAGTTTGGACATCATTGACTGTTGGAGATCCTTAAGAGAGATAAGGAGGGGGGGGGGTTCTAACAAATTATCATATTATGTAATTTTCACTCGTGCACTGAGGGAGTGACGTGAGAAAGACAGTGCTCATTCTTCAAGAGGAATTCTCTGACACAAATGTGTAACCGAGATGGGATCCAGAGGTCTGGATTTGAACATATTTTGGGAATCTCTGCTACACAGTGATACGCAACTGCTGACCACTCTTTTTTATTTGGTGTGAACTTACTTGCGGGGTTGCTGTTGATACAGAATGCAGCAGTAGTTCCTGGAGATGGCTGACGAAGGAGGCTCCACACGGTCGAGATGGAGAAATATGTCTGGATGACATCATCAACCTACAAAAAATAAGTATTTTATGCATTTCATTTACTAAAGATAAACTTTACGATTTAGTTTTACAGTCTAAAAGCGTATCACCTTTAATACTTTTTAAAAGTATATTTATCATATCCGTTTACCCTGTAGAAGTCTCTGCTGTGACGGCTGCTTGTAGGTGCGGGTGGTGAGAAGTGGTACGAGTCCCCTAAAGCTGGATACTGTGGTGGAGCTTGGAGGGACTGTGGTGCATTATCTGTTGGAGGGAGGGTGGGGGGGTAGGGCAGATTTATAACTGCATTAATTGGGAATACTTCTATGTTGCTCATTGATAGCTCTTACAAAATCAGTTGTAACATAATTAGTAAATTCCCTGGGGACAGCACTGAGGATTGTTAATTAATTGTAAAATAATATATTCTTATTACTTCTACTTACTCTCAGGCCTGACACAAAACAACGAGTCAGTCACAGTGATAAGCGACGAATCCACATTAGCCATGAACATGAGCCATTTCTCAATGCAAACTCCTGATCTGTAAAATAAAATGAAAAAACAATATTGTAAACACTGAACTGCTTTATGTACTGTACACTTTATGTGCAGAAGACTTACATGGCTTTCTGTGGACATCTGGTGAAGACAGTACTCAAGTTTGCAATGCCACAATCAATAGTGTCGCAACAGCAGCCGATGTCACAGAAATCAGGCGTTAAATTACAGAGACAACCTGGAAGACAATAGAAAATACTTGTGTTAGTCAGTCAGGACGACAGAATGTCAAGAGGTTCACTGGTTTAACAAGAGTAAGATATGAAACAGTGGATAGTGTAACACTGTCACTTGGCCAAAGAAAGAAAAGACTGCTGCAGAGTGCAAACATACCCTCTGAAGTCACCAGAGGTTGGACGATGGATGCAGGGGGCGCCTCAGTCACAGCCAGTGTGGCGGTTGAAGTGACCCCTGACTCTGTGGCTGCCTGAGCCAAACGCCCACACAAGACAATACATATCTGAAAGGAACGATACCACTGGCGGAAATTCATTTCATCAAAGAGACATAGCTAATAGATACAATATTCGTAGCTAGCTAGTAAGATAGCAAGCTAACGTTAACTTTACACTTGACGTTAGTTTCGCTGAAATTGTTTCTACCAACTGTTACGTCGCTCGTTCACACTCGTGAATTATTCTTAAAATAAAATATAACGGCGGTAAAATGAGCAACTCATAAAACGTTCTCCCATTGATGCATTTCGCTGTAACACTAATCATGCTCGAACACACTCAAGAGCAAGCTCCGTTCGGTTGCCAAGGAAGTTGTCATGTTGACTTCCGTTCCTGAGAAAATATTACCGTAAAACCCGTAAATGAGAAGAAGTTTCACGACACCAGATTTTGAGCCATTGCATTTACTAGCTTTTGAACAATGTTCCAAAATACGCAGACAGTTAATTTGACTTTATCTGAGGTAATGGTTAAGTTGAGCTGTTTCCACTCCACTCCCATATATTTACTCAGGAACTTTTGCCCATAATGTCAACTTAAAATGCAATTTATGTACTCTAACCGTTGCTAATACTCTTTAGATATTGTGTGCTTTTCAATACGCATGACAAAACATACAAAACGAGCTTGAGCGAGAGCTGCAATGAGCAGATTTTCCTCAGCTCTAAAATGCCTGACTTCAGTTACATTAGTTGAATTTAGTATGCAAATTAAGTAATCAAGCGATTTCTCCAAAATTAACAAACACTGTAATTAACAATAGGGCAGAAAGTCGTTTCGCTGTACATGCTTTTCTGATGTCTCCTGTATCTGGATTGTACAGAAGTTTAAGGTGTTTGTGTCACAGTTGAAGCCTGCACAAATCAAGAACAATGATGACGCAAAAGCAGTGTCTCTGTGTGATCAGTATATTTCAGTCATGTGAAATAAAGTGTTTATGTATCTCTGTCACTTTACCTAAATGTATGGAGAAAGTGAGAGTTATGGAGTACCAATCACAGTGCAATGCCAAGCACACACGTCTTATCAGTTTGCCTGCTCTCTGTGTTGTTTGGGTAAATACCACCTCTAATTATGTATAAAGGATAAACATGGTACATGATGCCATGAGGACAACCTAGTGAGCTACTTCTGCTTTGATTGTATGAGTTTGGCTTGAACCAGGACCCTCAGGGCTATGTGCCACCTTCAGGAAAGGAGAGTGCAAGTAGATTGAATCACATTTCTGACCTTCAATCAAACAGATTATTACCATTTATTCAAAGTTTCTTAAAAATAATACATAATGGGATCTATGACTATAAATGGCAGTGAATGGTGTGTGCTCTGTCAACACCTTTACACAGTTTGCAGTAAAAAGCCTTGGTGTCTCAGGTTATGAACACACAATTAACTGGTTTGAATATACAAATAAACAGCGAGGATTTTCATTTTTTTAGCCCCACCATTCAAAAATGGTGTGTCTAATTAAATCTGAGCATAAAGACTTGCATTCTGAGATTTACAAAGTGTATTACTGTAAACAGACCTGACTGTCTGTGAACTTCACTGGAGAGCGGATGAGCACTGTGTTGGTGACAGTGACGTGTTTCCTTCTGCTTGTGTTGTGATTGTGGAAAACAAACTAACACGGCCCAGACTTCAAGCACATTCACCATTACTTTCTGTCTCGACCTTTAATGCTTCCATACGGTTATTTGAAAATCGTCTCTCATTTCAATGCTGTTTTGTTTCCTGAAATACTCGGGTGGAGCTGGATATCAGCCAAGAGGGACACAATTGTATCTCCAAGAAGTGAACGTGTGGAAAAGCACAGATTTAAATCAGAAGAAGCATCCATCACAGATTTAACTTTCATCTGAAATAAGTCATGAATAAAACGCTTTGACCTTCAGCTATACAAGAGATAACTTTCTTGAATCTGCTTCAATCTCATTAGAGAAAAAAAGGGTGAAAACTCAAATTTATATTACATATAATGTTTCTTTGACATTTTTCAAAACCAAATGTCTGAAGATGAACATTTGTCTCAGTAAAGAGAATGCTGTACAAATCAAATAACTGAATATAAAAATGAACCCAAGTGCAGAGGGAATAAATGAAACATGAAAATAAAAAACTCAACCTCTTAACTTGCTTTTATTACTCAAGTCATGTTCTGCATATATTGTTTTATGTGCGTCTCCCATGTCTGTAATTATCACCTGTAAAAAGAAGGTCATCCTGACATTGTAAACGATTCACAAAGAGACTTACAGCCTTACAGAGGAAAGCCCAGTCTGCTTCTAGTGCTTACTAATATCTTTTCATGAAATGTGTCTGGTTCCTTGTTTGTTTTTTGTTTTGAGTAAAAAGATAATAATTACATGAAACAAAAATGAATTACATTTTTTTAATGTCATTTTTCATCACAGTGACCTTGCTGCCCTCTTACCCTTCACCTACCTTTCTCAACATGTCCTCATATTTGTATGAAAGCTAAAGAAAGAGTAACTATACATACTATAAATATTTGTTCATGTTTTGGCAACAAAGCAACATACTATGGAAGTGTTGTAACCCACTACGGGACCAAATCCACAGTGACTTGTTGTTTCACACGAACACGGCCCCCTGGTTGATAGGTAGGTGTTTGTTTTGTCTCGCCAGTTGGCTGCCAAAGAAACACTGAGAGGCTAAATGTTGATAAACTGTTAAAGCTGTAAATCTGCCTTTTGTGTTGTAACTTCGAACACACTGGGTCTGTGTATGTGTGGAACATTCTGATCTTCGGCGGGCAAAAGCACAAGCACATGAGACAAACATTTCAGTTTTCTTTTGTAATCTCTCTTATTGTACTTGCAATAAATATCCTGTATCTAACTCCACTTCTTCCGGTGCCTAAGTCATGCTGTTACACCTCTTTCACTGGAAAGCCTCTAATCTATATTTCAATCCGATGTAAAGGAAATGTTCAAATGCTTTCTTCTCCCCCGTGAGGAAGATGTTGATTCTAATCATTACATTGTTAACTTTCCTCATCTTTATAGCGCAGTTTAGATTTTGAACTGTCACTTAATGGAGCGCAGAATTCAGGTTTCAGGTTGCTTTAAACTTTAGATTTATTCTCGTGAGGTTCTGCATTTAAAAAGACAGGACTCAAGATCCTCGGGAACTTTGAAAAACAAGCTCAGCATGGCAGTGTAAATATTGTTTCTAAACTCAGCAGGAAATTGAGTGTGGAACTCCTGGAATGTGTATTCTCAACTCGAGCTCAACGCTTTCATTTCCAGCTGCAGGTTTTTAAGGGGCCCTTCGAACCTGGTCAAGCTCTCGTTTACTGCTATTGATTTTTTAGTTGCGTTACTCTAAAAGTTTGGGTCCAAAGGTGTTTTTCAGCTGAAGACTGTCAACATGTTCCTAACAAAAGGTACAAAAAATAAAAAAAACCAGAGTTCAAGCCTCATCAGATTAGCTGTTCAAACAATCCTTTGTACTCTTTGTGTGTGATTATAGTGCCTCTCTGTGGTGTGTAGAGCTTTTGTAAGACCCTCCCTTGTCCCTTCCTCAAATTACAGAGCAAGCAGTTGTGAGAAAGTGGAATTCATACGAAACTGGGAATGTTACGTAAGGGCACTTATAGGTCTCCGAGTGTGAGTTCTAGTGATTGCAGACAGACAAGGACCTGGTACAAGCACTCAGACAGTCAGGTTACAAAGATAGAAAGAGGGTGAAAAGAAACACATTTTAGAGTGACTGAAGCACTTAGGCTTCAGCTGGAGGTTCAGGAGGGTTCCTTTTTTAGATGTTGGAGAGGATTGAGGCTCGAAACCAGAAGACATCAAGAGGACCAAACCAATACATTCAATTCTAATCAAGCAGGAAGAGATTACAGACCGTTGGAATTTATTGGTGCCATTTATTGGTGCAGCAGTACATGTTAGACAACGGACCAAAAGTCAGAGGAGCTGCTGACTGAAGACGGGGCGTCAGAAAGGAACCATCTTTAAAACTTTGGCTGCTGGTTCTTGGTCTTCTCAGCTAACACAACTCTTGGCAGTGTCAGCCATGGAAGAAAAGTTGTCCTACACCGAAGCCATTCAGAGGGCAGGCGACTCCTTCTCTCGCTTCCCTCTCATCCCAATCAGAGGAGTTCCTCTCATGTCCTACATCGCCAACAACTGGGAATCCATCTGGGCTTTCCGCCCTGACCCCTCGGACATCCTCATCGCCACCTACCCCAAAGCAGGTACTTTATTTCAGGTCTGAAGGGGTTACAGGTTTTGGGCAGTGTTGTTATTGACATAGTTGGCACCAGTGGTGAAATGTAACAAGTATTACTTGAGTATTTACATTTTCTGTAACTTTATACTTCTAATCATTCATATATGAGAGGAAACTACTCGACTTTTTACTCCACTACATGTATTTGATAGCTTTAGTTACTTTTTAGATCCACAGTTTGCATGCTAAACATATAGCCTATTCTTATGAAATGTAATGAATTGTTTAATGATTTCAACACACAATTAAGTACTTTTATAGTGTCGTATTGCTACTTTTTATTTAATTAAAGAATCTAAGTACGTCTTCCACCGCTGAAATTAAGCTATTTATAACAGAATACATAACATGATGACTTTCAACAATAAAAAAGTACATAATCTAAATGGCTTTAAACAAATCAGTAGCCACTGCGAGAGCTAACATTCAAATTGAAATGTAGTTGAACCAAATTTCTCTAAAATACAAATTGTTGCCCTTTCTGGGTGGCCATTTCTGTGAAATTGTCACGTACATACATTAAAGGCTTGAGTCAATGTTTTTTTGTTTTGTTTTGTCTTGACTTGAATCAATGATAGTTATTTTGGTGGGTGTATGATGGGATTCCTCCTCAAACCAGTGTGGTTCAATACATGTAAAGTATCCTTTCATTCAACCCAGTGATGATTTGTATTTTGGGAACATAAGGGACCACATGGACCCAGGAGATAGTTGACTTGCTCTTTCACAACGGAGACGCTGAGGCCTGCAAGCGAGCACCAACACCCGTCCGCAGTCCTTTCCTAGAGATCTTCTCCCCACCACCCATCCCCTCAGGTGTGTATTTATGTTGCTATGTTTGTAAGTGTGTGGTTGATCAAATAAGTCCTTCGTCAAGCTTGTGTCCACTTTTGTTAAAACTCCAAACATTATTTCCAAATACATCTTATAACTCGGTCTGACAATCAGAACTCAGATCCAACTCCTGCAGGAATGTTTTCAAAACAGCTTGTTTCTACACCTTAATCCAGTCAATAAGCTATTAACCTATTAACTTATCCCCCAGTGCCAAAAATACCCAAACTGCTCAAACGATTTAAACATGCGCTGTCACTTAAGTTGTCACGTGGTTGCTGTTGGGTTTTATTGGCCACTGGGGAGCAAGAAATATCAATAGAGGACAATAGTGACCTACTTACACATTCTTCAGATACATTCAAAATTCATTTGGATTGTATGACTAAAAACATTTTGGTACTCAATCCCGGGTGGCTAGGTATCTCATGAGATGCTTAATTATGGTAGTTACTTGCTACTTTAACCTTTAGTTTGGTGCTGTGCAGTGATGAAGAAATAGCAGTTTGTCAGTGCAGACTTCCTAATGAAACTGTCTGGGAGCAACTTCTGGCCTCCGATTGTTGACCGTTGATGTTATTCATATACCAACTGTGGGTCCTGAATGCAAACACTCCCTTCATGTCTTTTGTTTTCATTTGGGATTGCATTCAGTGTGATCAAGTTACTCTTACCCTTTTTTTCCTCTACCATTTATATCCTCTCAAAAGATTGTGTTTGCTTACTGTATAAAGTGCTTCCATTTCATTTACTCTGGGTCAATTTTAAGAAATATGTTTATTGGCTTTCTTAAGGAAAGGCGAATGAACGTTTACCAAAATGTTGACGTATTGCATGAATCAAACATTACAAAAAATGTGAACAATCACAAAGTAAAACAATGCCATAAAATAGACTGAAAAGAAGTTGGACGGTAAGGCAAGTGAAGGCATGGCAAGGCAAGTTTATTTGTATAGCACATTTCAACAACAAGGCGATTCAAAGTGCTTCACGTAAAACCATTAAAAGCATCAAAACATCATGCAGATTTAAAAAATGATGGTGGTAAGTTAAAATTGTGCAACAAAAGTGTGTTTAAACTTTCATAAATACATTTACTTTTCCCTGAACTAATGTCTCAGGTCTTGATTATCTGAAAACCATGGACCCCCCAAGGATTATCAAGACACATCTTCCTTTTCAGTTGGTGCCTACAGGATTTTGGGAAAACAAGTGCAAGGTAAGACTCAAACTTTCAGAATCAAATGAGAGCAAAGTCCGAAAGGGAATTGTTTGTAAATGTGCAGTGTGTTAAAAGAGTAAATGTCAAACATTAAACTGCTTCGTTAGGTTACTCATTGTGGTTGTCAATCTCTTTTTATATGCCTCAATGTGTCAAAAGGTTATCTACGTGTCACGCAACGCCAAAGACAACATGGTGAGCTACTTCCACTTTGATAGTATGAATCTGACCCAGCCTGAGCCAGGTCCATGGGAGGGCTACATCCGCAAGTTCATGCAAGGAGAGTGTAAGTAGATTAAATCACATTCCTGAGTGTCGTCTTACCTTTATTGAAACTGGCCATTTCTGTTTGCACAAAGCTTGGAGCTGAACAAAGAAATACGAACCCCACTGGTACATTTACCCATTCCAGCCACGGTGCTTCTGTATTTGAACAAATGGAGGTATATCAAAGTGGTTGGTGACTTCTGCTATCTATGACACCTGAGAATAAGTTTCTTAGCCTCACTTTTGTTCCCTGTGAGAAACATATTACGCCTCAACGGCTATGACAGGATTAGCAGCACTCTGCGAGGCAGCTGAGTGAAGCTAATGCCAATCAGAAGAAAATGTTTCTTCAGATCTGCAAAAGAATTTAAACTGATGTATTTGTATACTTAATTTCTGCTTTGGTGTCCAATCGCCAACAACTGCTACTTTACTACCACAGCTGCGTTACATTTTTTGGTTGATCTATTTCGCTTTTTGGTAAAGTTGACAACCCCTTTATTGTAAATTGTCATGTTTTTAATATGTCAAACTATTGTACCAAATCCAATGTAATTGTACTAATGACTAATCAATGCTTTACAGAACAGTTGCAAGAAATATCTAACAAGATCACATGAGAAAAATACCTTCATCCGGTGTTTAATCGGCATGATACGTGTTTTATTTTCAGCTCTTTAATTTATTAGGAAGATCACTCCAATAGACTATTAGACCACGTACCTTCTGGGAAAAGACGACTGGAACTCTTTCTATTCATTAGCAACTCACTTACATTTGCAACGACAACCCTCGTGGGACATTTGTAAAAGAAAACACTTATTGATAACTTATCTTTAATGAATATTTATGTTAACAATGGACCCAGGTGCCTTTTGTTCAGAGTCATAAACCTACAGAGAATGATTTACAGGATAAGATAACAGCAAAAGTAATTCATACATCTGCAATTGTAAATGTTGTTATGAAAATACATCCAGCTAGCAGTTGTAAATATGTTTAGGTTGTAATAACTGGACTTAATTATTAAATCATTTGTTGCAACTTAAATCGACATAAACCTTTTATTGAACTGGGAGTAATGTTACATGTAATAATTCTGTTTCTGCAGTATCGTGGGGCTCCTGGTATGACCACGTGAAAAGTTACTGGATAGAGAGAGAGAAGAAGAACATCCTTTACCTCTTCTACGAGGACATGAAAGAGGTACAGAGAGCACACAAATGGACTCAGTATGCCCAAATCATGTCCTACAACATACTCTTACCCTCTTATCCCACAGAATCCTCGGCGTGAGGTGGAGCGCATCGTGAGGTACCTGGACTTATCTGTCTCTGATGAGGTCATCAGCCGGATTGTGGAGCTCACGTCCTTTAAGAACATGAAGGAGAACCCCATGACCAACTACTCCTGTATCCCAGCTCCAATTTTTGATCAGTCCATCTCTCCCTTCATGAGAAAAGGTACATCAGTCCGCTGCTCGTCTTGTCCAGAAGCAAGATATTGATTAAAAATAATAACTAAATGACATGGGAATGTACCAATTCCAACCAAATCCACAGGAGAAGCTCCACATAGGCAGGGTGCATAACTGTTATTGCGTTGTGTCCCAGCTTGTCTTCGTTCTGTACTTCACGGTGTAGTGGCGCCGCCTAGAGGCTCCTGGGTTTCTTGAGTTTGCTTGTTTTTTTGTTTTTTTTTATAGAATGAGAACTTTATGCTTAATATAGATAACATTAACAGTTGAGTAATTGATTATTTTATTTGTATCAAATGATTTGATGAGTTCTTATTTTTTCTTCATCCTATAGTGTAGTAATCTTTGGACTATTTGAAGGTGTCAACTTGGACATTTGTTTTACTATTTTCTGATACTTCATTCATTAATCATCAATTAATCAAATAATCAACATAATAATTGGCAGACCAATTGATGAGGATAATAATCATTGAGCCCTACTGTTTAAGAATTGCTGTTTTTAGGGGAAATAAATTGAGAACTTGCTTCGACAGCATAGAGAGTGATTGATGTGTCTAACACTGTTGTGCTGCATTTGATCTCGTTACAGGTGAAGTCGGTGATTGGAGAAACCATTTCACACCCGAGCAATCAAAGATGTTTGATGAAGATTATGAAAAGCAAATGAAGGACGTCAACATACCATTTAGGGACATTATCTAACTTATTTGGGTTTTTCCCAAACTAATGAAGCTTTTCAAACCAAAGACAGATGAACTGATACTGTGCAGCAGCCTGATGGCAGAAATAGTGTCAGAAAATGTGACACAAGCTAAATACCAAAACAAAAAATAAAACAAATGAATTTGAGCCTGTTTATGTTAAACACTAATTACTACACCGACTGATGTGTATGAAAATCATCTACTGTATGCTTGAAGGATCAATAAAAATGTGCTCCACAATATAAGTACATGAGTTTGTAATCATAATTTTATTGCAGCTTATCACGTAAACAATATATAAGACCACAAGTGTTGTGACTAAGTAGACATGCCCATTTTACGTCATGAGACCTCCAACAGAGTCTGCTGACTGCATGGAGCCTATAGAGTGCTGGCACGTGGAGGCATGTCGTTTTTCTGCCCATATGAAGTCATTTTGCAACCCTACACCACACTGTACAAAGCCCAGCCAAAGAAGGGAGGCTGCACGAGACACGAGCAACAAAGACTAGAATAAAAGAAATGAGCTGGAAAGTCAATCATATGAAAATGGACAGAGGACACAAAAACACA
The DNA here is from genome assembly GCF_023055335.1 of Clinocottus analis. Taxonomy (NCBI): domain Eukaryota; kingdom Metazoa; phylum Chordata; class Actinopteri; order Perciformes; family Cottidae; genus Clinocottus; species Clinocottus analis. The sequence continues at coordinate 7,896,088 of NW_027175920.1, read as the reverse complement.
ACAGCTGAGAATATCCAAGTTTAACAAAAACATCACTTTTAATACATACTTTATTTCTGTGAATAAATCTTAAATATTTGAATACTTTATCGGCAGGAATACTTCCCTTCATTTGAATCAAATTCTTCTTTCTTATATAGAGGTTATGCTTATACAGATATTTTTGACAGGTTTTATTGGGTTTTCTTTTTTTCAAAATAAGTTTTCCTGTGTTTTCTCCTTTCTCTTATTGGTTGGCTCACTATGGCTCCCCTCTTTGGGTTTGATCTTCCTCTCTCTCTTCTCCGCCTCTTTCTCGCCAACCCTTAAGATCATTTTCTTCTACATCTCTATTTTTCTGTACCTGGTAAACAGAGAATGGATAATCAGATAGGGAAATGGTTTTTGGACACATGATTTGAATTTAACAATGGAAACACGTGACAAATGAAATCAAACCACACAAACTATCTTTGCAAACAAACAAGGAAAGTTCTAGAAAGTTGCCCAAAGTTGAACTAATCTAACTAAGAAAGCATGATGCCATCAATAACAAAACCTCTCACTTTGGAATAACTAATCGTCGACATCAAATCTAATGAAAGCAGCAAGCAAACTAAGATGGTGTAGCTGAAGTCAATGTGCACGAAGAGCACGACAAGCTCATTTAAAAATATTTCATAAAAAGTTTGGTAACACTTTATTCCATCATCCCACCCCCAGTTATAATTTATAAGCAGTATGTGAACATATAATGAACTAGTCATAAAACATTATAGTGCAGTTATAACAACACTGTATGTGTTTAATAATATAGAGTATACTAATAATTTGTAATAACAACATTGTAATATTATAATAACAGTTTTTAGCTCCTTAAACACCAGCAATCTGGGAAGAGTTCAATCAGTTTAAAAGCCCATAGCTCCGTTTCCAGCTACATCATATTGTGTTACAAACTATTAATTCTATGTTCATAATCCGCTTATAAATCCTTGTAAAATAAAGTGTTTCCAAAGGCTTTTTGTGGGACAGCAATTATAACAGAACAGACAGGCACGCCTACATACAGACAGAAACAACTCAACAAAGAAGCTGTATGGCTGACACTGACAGCAACTCAGGTGGTTACTTCACCTTCCAGCGAGACATCAAGGAGAACATCAGATACAGAAAGCATTACTCTGGGATTTACCCATTCATTATTCATCGTGTCACCTTGTCAATTTGTGACAATTGCTAGATTCATGTCTTCAATTGAGAGACTATAGAGTTCCACATGTATAGGAGTGTGATCATATACAAAGTAGACGTCGCTGAGGACTGGTTTGCATATGAACATAAACATACAGGACAAAACAGAAAGTACACATGGAGATAACCAGTAGCAGTTCAAGCTGTGGAATACCTTGATTTAGTTAGGTGGGTTGACTGAATTTAGCCTGGAAATCAACAAGGGGTTAAATGAGTTAATGATGAGGGTGTGATGGAATTAGACAAATCAAAACACACATTATTAAACTTATGATGAATTTGTCGAACGATGAAGAGTTAATGTCATGAAATTAGATGACAGCACAGGATGAAGATGAATTGCATAAACACAATTACACAGTTAAAGTATCAGGGAATGATTCACATAATTATTGAATTATTTTGAAAAGGTCAATACATTTAAATCACATTCAAAATGTTATTTTGAGAAAAAAGAGGGACGTTTTTATTTATTTTTAATATGTTACAGTGGATGTATAACAAAGTGAGGCTACTTACATTCAACGTAGTTGCGGGCAACGAACTTCAGCACCTCATCAATAAGAATGACGGGGAAGGAAAGCTTCAGGACTACCAGCCACTGATCAAGGTTCAAATGGGTCAACTTGAAGACCATCTGGGGGGCAAAAGAGTGGAATCAGAAGTGCTGGGAAACAGTGGAGAGCAACTTCGACATACACTCCACGTCATATACCTCAATATAATTAAATCCCTATATTGAGAGCACTTGTGGCTGACTTACGGGCAGAGGGTCGACATAGATGATCATGAAATGCAGGGACATGGAGAGGGTCATGGCAGAGAGCAGCCAGAAGTTGCTCCATGGGGGCATGCGAAGCAGAGACTGGTTCTCAGACAAGCTTGAAAAAGAAAGAAAAAAGATGTTATGAAAATACATTTTTTTGTAAAGAAACCACAACCACTACATCATCACATGTATCGTCATGATATGTGAAGTATCACCTGTTGAGAGCGTTGCACATCTCAATGGTGACCAGCACAGACAAGGCCATGGTCATAGGGCAAGATGCCTCAAAGATCTCACAATCAACGCCGTTGAAGTCCTCGTTATCATCGTGGCACTGCATGAAGTGGGACTGTACAGAGAGAGGTGAGGTGAGGTTATGAAGTGTATGCATGTGTGTGTCTGTGTGCGTGTTAAAGACAATGAAAGAGACTCACAAGCTGGTGGTAGGAGACACCGGGTCCAGATGGGTCATACAGGAACCAATAAGCAGCACCGCAAACAGTGGCAGCACCGACGTATCCTGTTGGCGAAACAAGACAGTGTTGGTGTTGGCAAGAGTTTGTCCTGCATTTAAACAATATACAAATGTAATGTCTGAAGTCCTACTTACCACCGATAGCCATGTATCTGAAGAACAGCCAGCCAGAGATCAGGGGCTCCTTGGAGGAACGTGGGGGCTTGCCCATGATGTCCAGATCTGGGGGGTTGAAGCCCAGAGCGGTGGCGGGCAGACCGTCAGTAACCAGGTTGACCCACAGCAGCTGGACGGGGATCAGAGCCTCGGGCAGACCCAAAGCAGCGGTCAGGAAGATACTGAGAGAGGGAGAAAGGAAACAATAGAACAGGCCGAAGTTTGCCAGAGGCAGAGAGAAAGATGGCTGAAACGTGGCGTTTAGCTGTGGCTCAGAGTGCATGTTACGTAAGCCACTCACCAGACGACCTCACCAACGTTGGAGGAGATGAGGTAGCGAATGAACTGCTTCATGTTGTTGTAGATAGCTCTGCCCTCCTCAACAGCAGCCACAATGGAAGAGAAGTTATCGTCAGCCAGGACCATCTCAGAGGCAGACTTGGCAACGGCAGTGCCAGAGCCCATGGCGATGCCGATCTCGGCCTTCTTCAGGGCAGGGGCATCGTTCACACCATCACCAGTCTGGAATAGGGACGAGTGGAAAGCACATGTTAAACTACTCCTCAACTACTCACATATACAGACAAATTACCATATATTTACTGTAAAACCTGGACACAAAACCACAAACAGAACAGCTGAAAAACACAGGTTTTAGAAGTTATGTTGTATTTCATGCTGCTGAGTTCTCACCATAGCAGTAATGTCATCATTAGCCTGCAGGAACTCAACAATCTTGGATTTGTGGGATGGCTCTACACGGGCAAAGCAGCAAGCTCTGCGCACAGCTTCGGCCTGTTCATGGAGGGGCAGATCGTCAAACTCGCGTCCGGTGTAGGCCTTGTTCTCAACATCCTCATCCTCTTTGAAGATGCCAATACGACGGCAGATAGCGATAGCGGTTCCCTTGTTGTCACCTGAAACAAAAAGGAGGATAAATTTGATGGAGAGTTTGCGAAATAACTGTTTCTGAGGTGTAAAACAGTGGCTTTATTTAAAAATATACATATATTCCACACGTAAAACTAACCAGTGATCATAATGACACGGATTCCAGCATCTCTGCACAGCACAATGGAGCCACAGACCTCCTTACGAGGGGGATCCAGCATACCCACACAGCCGACGAAGGTCAGGTCAGTCTGAGGATGGAGGTTTGAATAGTCATTACAAAATAACTGTTTACATGTAGTCACATTTACATCCACACATCTCAACACCAAGGTGTTTAAGCCCTCACCTCGTAATCTGCGAATTTGGTTGCATCCTCAAACTTCATCTCGTCCAGGTTCAGTGGGGTGTCACGAGTGGCCAGGGCCAGGCAACGCAGGGTGTCACGACCGGTACCCCACTCTCTGATAACAGCCAGGATCTTCTCCTTAATGACGTTGGTCAGGGGCACGCGAGTGGTGCCAATACGCACATATGCGCACCTGTCAATCACACCCTCTGGGGCTCCCTGTGGAGGACAAAAAAAAGATAACTTAGTTTTATGTTGAATGCTGAACAAAGGATGTGAGACAGACAAAAAGAAGAAACTTGCCTTCACGAACATCTTGGCACCGCCATCACCCTTAGTGGGAGTGCAGTACACAGACATGGACTTCCTGTCACGGGAGAACTCCAGAGTGACTTCCTTCTTCATGAGCTGCTTGACCACCTGTTGGACGAAAGGGTGTTTTATTAGATAGGCACTTATCTCCGCTTGCACTGAGTTAATAACTTAAATCATTTGGACCAATTTGAACTGATTCACATAACTAATAATTTTCAGTGGTTTGCAATTAGCTGTTTAAATAAAAATGTAAATTATCCTCAAAGGTAGCGAATGGCAAGAGGAGATTTACTGAGCAGCAGGCGTTGGCTCTCTCAATCCTGGACAGGCTCTTCACGTTGCTGTTGAACACGTTCATCTTCTCAACCAGGCAGGACAGGGCAGTCTCAGTAGCCTCACCGACCTTCTCATAGATCTTCTTGGACTAGAGAAAAGGAAGGAAATGGAGATCATTGGTTCAACTTTGGAAGGTCATGAGGTTTCAGTGTAGCAAATACACTGCATGACTTCATAACTTTACCTCGTTGTAGTCGAGAGATGAGTCGTTGCACAGGGCGCAAATGGTAGCCAGCTCAACAAGGCCATCGTATCCACTGCAGTTGATCTTGGATCCTCCCTGGGAGCTGAAAGACAATAAAGAAACTAATGAGAGGCGGTTCATGGGCACTCCAATGTATGCCTGACACTGGAATTGAATAATGACAATCAACTTACACCTCGCCCTCGGGGGTGTACTTGGAGCCAGAGATATCGAAGGCATCAAGGGCAACATTGTCGCCAACAGCGCTCTTGATGATAAACATCTGTGGCGGAGGAAACAAAGAAATTTATAACTGGTGCTTGAAGTAGGCCGGTTTTGCAGACAAACTCTCGACAACACAATTTCCTTCTTGAGTGTGAAAGATGTTACACCCACCTTGGTCACACACATCTGGTTGGTGGTGAGGGTGCCAGTCTTGTCTGAGCAGATGACGGAGGTGCAGCCCAGGGTCTCCACGGAGGGCAGGCTTCTGACGATGGCGTTCTTCTTGGCCATACGGCGAGTACCGAGGGCCAGACAGGTGGTGATGACAGCGGGCAGACCTGAGAGACATTGGTGAAAACTGTGAGTGAGATGAACAAGCGGCGGAGGAACACGCACACCAACTCCGATTGTCGCTTTCTGGTTACAATGGCGCGCTTCCCTCACCCTCAGGGATGGCGGCCACAGCCAGAGCCACAGCAATCTTGAAGTAGTAGACAGCACCACGGATCCATGAGCCTCCGTGGACGGGGTCGTTGAAGTGGCCAATGTTGATGGCCCAGACAGCAACACAGATCAGGGAGATAACCTTGGACAGCTGCTCGCCGAACTCGTCCATCTTGGCCTGCAGAGGAGTCTTCTCCTGCTCGGTGGCAGCCATCTGGTCACGGATCTTACCGATCTCAGTGGACACTCCGGTGGACACAGCAACACCAATGGCCTTGCCGGCAGCGATATTGGTGCCCTACAGAGGAGACAAGCAGGTAATGCTAGTTAAATGGGAAAAAAGGAGTAACAAGAACAGGCTTGAGACACAGGGAATATGAAATATTGCTGTTGGTGAAGGCACTTACAGAGAAAAGCATGTTCTTCTTGTCCTGGTTGACGGCTCTCATGTCAGGAACAGCCTCGGTGTGCTTGATCACACTGACGGACTCACCTAAGAGAGAGAAAATGTATTAAAAACGTCCAATGTAGTTAGGGTAGAAAAATATTTTGTGCCAGATTTAAGGTTTCTTGAAAAGCTACCAGTAAGGATGGACTGGTCAACACGCAGGGTGGTGGACTTGATGCAAACAAGCCTGATGTCAGCGGGGACTTTGTCACCAACTGTTGGGAATCACAGAGAAGTCATCATTATCATGAAATCATCATCATTAAAATGAATTATTGTAAATTCTACTAATTTTTGTGGTTGAATGCATCAATATAAAATAAATGAAACTTTGGTGAGTTTATTCAATTTGAACCTGAACATTCAATAGATTGTAATAGTTTGTAGCACAATGTATGCCAGTTATTAAATACTTAGTAGGCTTATGTAGAATAGTGACCGAATTGTAAATTGAAGAGATTGAAGGGATCATCGCTTTTTCATTTGAAATCCTTTATCACGAACCAGTTGGACGTCTCATTTAACGGATCTGACACCCCACATCTCCATGGGCCTATTCACAAAAACTTTGATCCGCCCTCCACAAGAGTAGTAAACATTATGGTTACAAACTGGATTTTGATATTAGATAACTTAATAATGTTTAAAAGGGAGCCGTTGTTTGAATAGAGGAGACGTTGATATCAAATAGACTATCAAATATATTTAAACGTTGTAAATAAAATGTTCACACTCTTTTACAAAAGTTTATTTATGTGACTTTAATTGTTTAGAAGCTTAAAGGTGTGAATATTTCAAAGCTCTGCCAGACTGGAGGGCCATGATGTAACTCCTCTCTGGCACTTGGATCACTGTCAGCGATCTTGAGTAACCTTATGATATGAAAATAGAAATGATCGCACAACCCTAATCCTTTAGTGAAAAACAGTTAACTAATTCACAACATTACAGTAGAAGGTATTCGAAATCAAGACAAATGCTAAGAGTAACTTTTTTTACTTAATCCTTGGATTTCATAATGAGGCAGAATCTAAACTGACATGCACGGCCCGGTAAGAGTGAACCACACACGGTGGAGGTGTGGGGGGGAGGGGCTGCCAGCGAGAGAGGCGACAGGTGTACACTGACAAATGAACGGACGTGTGGGCAATGGCAGCAAGGGGAGATGAGGTGCGGCAGGTGCTCGTGAGGGTATTTATACTCGTGATTTTGCTTTCCTTCAGTCAGCATATTTTCATAGAAGTGCGACTCACATTTCCTTAAAAATACACAAGGCTTTGCGATCGGCCAATTCCAGACACATATAAGTTGAATTTCTGTCTGTCTTCCTTTTCCTTAAGAGAACTGTAAGCAGCTCATTGGATCTTTGTTGTCTCTTTTCACCGCTGCATTGTATTTAGACAGTGACGACTGTTTAACATAACAGATAGTGACAGATTCCACCGACATGGACGTTTATAAATCCGGCTTACAAATCCCGCCTATAGAAAATGATGATCAATCTTGACATTTCTTACCAGACACCTCCACAATGTCTCCAGGAGCAATCAGCCTGGCCTTGATCATCTGCACACTCTTTCTGTCAGAACGGTAAACTTTGCCCATCTCAGGCTCGTACTCCTTGAGAGCCTCGATGGCATCTTCAGCGTTACGTTCCTGTGGCACACACGGACAAAAGGACAGTCATTAAAAAGTCCAAATAAGTCAAATGTAGACATTTTGAGCCCCACTTTAACAGTTTTGAATAGACTGGGAACACAGCTGTTGATCCTAAATGTAATCCATACACATGTTAACATAAGTCCTCAATGTCCTCGAGCAGCTTTAAGCACAGCACTTACACGCAGAGAGTATTGCAGGTTGTCCAAATAAATACCAATTAATGTGTGGTCAGTGGGGCATAGATCTATGCTCATAAACACCATTTAATGGAGGGAGTTTGCAACAAGAAAGCACACACTGGACTCTGAGATAATATCTTCTAATAGCAGGTTACCAAAGTCAGATCTGTTATCAGAAGAAAAACAGAAACGAAGCAGCTGATTTGGACACTTGCCGGGGATGTGTTTACAACAATGTTCCCGTTGCCACTGATGAGAACAACTTAATGGCTTGCTTGTACAAGAGCATGACTTGCGCAATGTGAATCATCCATCACCTATCTGGCTATCTCATCACATTAACCTTCTTTATTCAAAGAGGGAATAATATTGTTCATCTAAGTTAAACTATGTCGTAATAGCTACTTTAGAGCACACAACAACTATTCCAGTTGAGCAACCACGTCTGGGTAGAAAACATGGCAGTAACTGGAGCTTCGGTTCTTTCTGTCATCACTGCAAAGGATATGTCTTATTGCTCAACACGCTGCGTCACTGACCTGCCACACTCCAACAATGGCGTTAGCGATGAGGATAAGAAGGATGACGAAGGGTTCCACGAAGGCAGTGACGGTCTCATCACCTTCCTCAAACCAGGCCAGCACCTGAGGTCACAGTGGTTCAGAGCAAATCAGTATTGGTGTGAGCACGGCAGTGGAGACAACAGTGACAGTGGGCCTCACTGCTCTTGAGAAACAGCATACATACCTCTGCATTTTATTAACTTTAAATGGACAATCAACATCGTTTAAACTGTGTGATTGTGCCGAAATGTAAAACATCCTCACAGCTTTATAACCTTGTATGTAATGTTTGAAGTCTGAATAATAAGAGGATACATATTCAGTGATTGTGGAGGCTTCCGACTAGCATTTATAGTTTGTTTTTAGGCATTGAGCATGTTTCACATGGCATATAGTATACAACAACATGCAACAATGTGAACAAAAAATCATTTTCAAATCATAAATATTACAGGGCATTTTTTAGACCGTGTCTTCATCTACTTTGACATAATTTTAATCAGTTCCTTTCTTTTCCTGATGTTGTATATATTTGTATGTCGTATAATGATTACGCAGTTGTTTTTAATTTGATCTCTATGTCCCATAACCCCTTGCTCCTTCTGACTTCAGCCCTCTCTCTGTGGAGGCCCTTCGTTCCTTCCTTCAGGCTTGACCTTTCCCGAAGGATTCAGTTTCTCTCCTCAGCTCAGGGCTTTCTTAAAATAAACCCATACCCCTCAGCCCCCCTATACTTTCCTGACCCCCATCTCTCACTGGCTCCTCAATATTCGCCTTCTAAGGCCATCATGACAGCTGCCCGAAGGGGTGAAAGCTGGGTATAGGGATTAATGCACCTCCTACAAGCCCTTGCATTCTGTCTCCGTCCTCTCAAGTTGTCTTGCTCAAAAATACTTGGAGGGGCAGCGGGGGATAAGAAGTGTATGTGCACAAAGTGACCAGACAGAAGTGATCAACTGCAGAATGTTTTTTTTCTGTTTGTGTGGTGGGTTTTCTGAGAGGGCTAAGCGATTATTATGCTAAAAATGTAACAAAATATATATTTCTTATAGTTTATTCTTGTGAATGAAGTCAAGTGAAGTGTCTGATCCCTCGTGGTGTGGAGTTTGTTGCTACTATGTCTCCAAGAAAAACCCTTTGAGGCAAATTTGTGATTTTAGGCTAAGCTAAATACATTGAATTATAAATGTAACTCCTACTATTGTTACATTGTTGTTACTTAAGTTTTTTTTTAATTTGACAGTTTAGCATTACCGACTGGTTTGAATAAACAACAACACATGTTGACTTACAAAAGAGATGCAGGCAGCCAGCAACAGGATCCTGACAAGCAAGTCCTCAAACTGCACGACAATCAGCTCCCAGATGGTCTTACCTGGATGAGACCGACAAAGAAAAGAATGGATATAAATCAACGGATAATTAACACATAATATGAATGTGATTAATAATGTTACATCTATTTTAATGCAACGGTGTCTACAGTACGAAGCATTGATTTAGAAGAAGGAAGGTACACTTCACTATCACTATCAGTGTCACTATCAATGCCTCTTGGGAGAAAGTTTTCAAAATTTACGTACAATGTCATTAGCGTGTGTAGCATCACACAATCAAATTGCTTCAGTCATGTACTGTTATTGCATGATGGTTTTCCCATCTGGGTCGAATCAGGTGTCTAGAGGTTCTTGAACAGATTTACATATTAACACTTACCCTCCTCAGCGGGCAGCTCTGGAATTGGACACAAAGATCAAGGAGGAGAAAGGTCGTGGAGACAGAAAGAGAAGGAAAAGGATCGTCCGTTAAAATGATTCATATTCCGAAAAGAAACATGCCGTTCATCAAGAAACATTTTCAACAAAACTTTGAGATTTTTGGCCTCTCAAACACTTCCACACAAAATCCCTGTGTGCTTTACACCTAATGTCTTCAAGCGCTGTACAGACTGCTGAAATGTAAAAGCCTCTCTGCTGTATTTGATCTGGAATCAGGTGTTAAATCCTGACCGAGGCCTTATGGAAACCTCACTTTACTACAAAATAAAACGTTTCGTTTAATGTCAGCTCACTAAAATGTTACAAGGAAGAAGAAACTTCACAATGAAAATAAGAATGATTTTGAATATAATACTATATTACAGAGTCTTTGGCAGTTATTGATTAGCAATTATATAACAGATCATTTAGACATAAGCCATCTAAGGACCTCCCTTTTCTACCCAGCCTAAAATTATCCATCCCTCCTGTTAACGGCTGCCCCATATATCACCCAGGAAGCTTCTTGAGCCATCACCTGTCTCTCTCGCTCTCCAGCCATCTTCTTTGGCTATCTTTAAATAGCTCTTCAAAGCCCTCAAAGTCTCTGCTTCTCAATGTCTCTGCATTTCTACCGGCTGTTGCAACTACCCTCTAAAAAAGCATCACATGCAAAATCTCAACTCAACAAGTATGTCCTAATTCAGGAAAACACTTCCACAAACTATGAGCGTTACGGCATATTTTGAAAGTCATCACTTAGAATCTTTTACTTTAAAGTGATGTGTTTCTCTATGTGGCCTAGTTGCCAAACAGTGTCTTTGTGAGTCAGTCGTCTTCCAGTAGGCCTCCCACCCCATCCCTGATGCCCAAACTCTCACCATTGTAGCCATACTTCTCCAGGTTCTTCTTGCTCTGGTCTGGAGAGAGACCGACTTCCTCATTCACCCCGAAGTAAGCCAGGCATTCAGCCGTGGACTTAGTGTGTGCGTTCTCCATCCTTTCAGGATAGACAAGGGATTGCCCGTCTAACCACGCTTTTTTACTTCTTAGTTATTCTCTGCAGTTTTTTTCCCTTGTTCCACCACCCTCGCCTAGAAGTGTGGCACCCTCCAATTCAGGAGTACTGGACAGAAAGAGCGAATATCCAGATACATGTTCAGGGTTTTATACCACCAAGGGGCCCAGGATTGGTGGACACCCCACCGGCACACGCCCTCAAATTCCAGCATGTGGGGGTATGGTGGGGGGCCTCGGGTGGGGCTCGAGGTGGAGCAATGGGGAGGTGAGATGGTGGACTTGGACAGGAACAAGGCTTAGATTGGGAAAGGAGGCAACGTAAGAGAGTGGTGGTGAAGGGGCAGGGTGACGGGGGGGAGGGGGGCCTTCGCACCGTGGATGAAAATGAGATCTGTTTTTGGAACATGCATGGTCAGTGGAATAAGACGAAGGGAGAAGGTGAGAGAGTGAGACAGGAGCTCATCCAGAGTGGAGGGAGTGGGGGCATATTGAGTGATGGCTCAACTGGTTTCTGCTGAGGAAGGTGGCTCAGCCAGAGGGAGAGAGAGGAGTGAACTGGTGAGGGATTGAAGGAGTGAGATGGTAGACGAATAATCTAGGACAAGAATTTTACATGGAGAATCTGAGTTAGACATGTCGGCACATTGACACATGAAGTTCAAAGCTCAAACCAGAAACAAGAACTTTATGCAACAGAACTGCATCCTTTAATATCTTCAACACTGCACATTTACTCACGTCATAATAACAGTGACTCTTCAGTTCTGATAATACACCGAAGTAAGACATGGGAATGATAAAGGAAAAGGGTGAGTGTCGTAGAGGAATGATCTCTGGGGGACAGGAATGCCGAGAGGACAGCCAGCGTGTCCCACAAGTGCACTGCAGAGGAAAAGCCCTGGCTGCAGATACAGAAGGATCAAGTTTTATTTCTCTTTTTTTATGAGGAAAGGAAGGCCGCAGGGATATATGGAGCGGCTTAGATAGAGGCACGACAGGTGATCTGTCCGCAAATGACAATTCAGTGATGCACATTGGCCTCTTGTGGTGGATTCACGGCACTGAATATGTTACAAACAACAATACACATAATTTAACAAAGAAAAGAACATTGTTACTTGATATCATACTTTTTTTTAAATTTCTTTTAATCCAAAAATCTGTTTGGTCGTTATTGATCTCTCATTACTTGTTCTGTTTCGTTTGCCTTTATAACAACAGTACATCAGTTACATTACATCAACACTTCATGTACTGAACATTCAGTATAAAACATACTCTTGAGCACAAACTTCAGTGATTTACTATCTGTTTTAACAGCAGTAAACAGCCTGCTGCGTGGTGCAGACAGGACCTCAAGCTACTGTTGCTTATCAATAAAGTGCCACGTGCTCCAGAACAGCAGTGGTCACGGCTCACCACTCCTACTGGACACATTTCTGCTGCAATATAACTATTCTTGTGTTACGTTGTCGTGTAATGGCACAGTGCCAGCCAGGACCAAAGATTAATTTCTTTTCAATGTGCGAAAGGCCTTTACTCGCAATGTATGCATCAGCGTTATTGCATAACAATTTGCATTCTCCAAAGTTTATTTTTGGTCAAACTGCTCCAGAAAAATGTTAACAGCTGTCAGTGTGAGCCGTCTACATCATTAATGGTGTTTGTACTGTGTACTGGTGATGGATTTTGCTGTTTTATATTTCATTTGAATGCCGATGTGAGGACAGTTTACTTTCAAATGAAAAGTGTCAAAAAGTGTGGCCTCACACAGACTGGATGGTCAGAAAATTCAAACCAATAAGGTCAAACAAATTGTGCTTGAGGGAAACCAAGAAACTATTTGTGTACGGTACGACAGTTTCATGCTCTATACAAGGGTAATGCATCGAACAGCATGTGATGACAAATAACAATAAATCATGTGAAGGGTTGTTGGAACAGTGAAGGATGATTTTAATTTAAATCTGTGGGTGTCACAATAATTTTAATCTAATTATTAATTTAATAATATATACAATAAGATTAATCCATTTAATTATATATTTATTTCTAATTCATAACAACTTACGCCTTCATTCAAGTAAAGATTTTCCTTGTGTCCATAACAATTAACATGACAACTCAACGACTCACATCCTGGTGTGAACAAACATAATGTGAGTTTTAAGACTCCTCACTAGCCAACACAACTGATAAAGAATGAAGGGCGTTATATCCATTTAACTATACTACCATTTAAAAAGTTTTTCTCTCCTGGAAAACGTATTTGTAAAATAATGCTACTTTTACGGATGTGTTTAATGTCCAATAGTAATGGGTGTATGGTTAGTGTTAGTGTACTAACAGAAAAATAACAATTAAAATAAAAGATGACAAATAAACATGTGCAGCTCTGAAACCGACTCTCTGACTTGCTCTCAGCAGGCTGGATGCTTCCAGTCATGGAGGATTTTACTCAGGTTGAAGCTTCTCTCATCACAATGACCCTCTGGGACCGTGGTGAGGGAGTCTGCCCATAATTTATATGGGAATAATAATAAAAAGAAGAAAAAAACGTTTAGAAACATATCAATGTATATGTAGTAGTGATTCATTCGTATGATTTGTATAATCAATTGGTTTACACATTTAATGGATCTAAACTTTAGATATTTAAAGTACTTGTGCAGTTAATTATTGCTGAAATACATAACCATGGGGACATGTTTACAGTAAATACCTTTATTCTTATTATTAGCCTATTGGTAACACAAACATGAGCTTCTGCTGCTCCTCCACCAATAATTTCTAAAATAGAAAGTTGTTTTTGTGGGAGCCTTTACGTTTCCCATCAGCTCCTGGTTACCAGCTGACGTGACCCTCTGTGTTGCTGCTGAAGGCCATTCCTTCCTCAGAATATACAGAAATGTATCCATGATGTAGAAGAGTAGAAAGCATTTACTGTAATGCATATATGCACAAGTGATGGCAGAATAAAACAATATACTTCAACATCTCTTTTGAAAAGCTGCTTTACAAAGCTGTATGCGTGCATTTATATTTATATTTTTGTTACGATTAAAGTATTGGACATTTTCAATACACATTTTCTTTTATTTCACTGAAATTCAAAAGGATATGAGAACGATCAGTGTGATGTTAAGATGTGCGCAAACTCATGTAAACCTAAAATCCACGATGGTTCAATATCAACAGGCCATCCAAATGTAGAAGTACATGATGAACTTCTAGGGGTGAATCTTATCAATGTAGCGTCACATTTATGTTGCATGAACTTTTTTTGTTCCCAGACGAGTTGCTGAAACATTTGATCCTCATTCTGTTCTGCCAGTGTTCCCATCTCTGTTTCACCGAGCCGTTCTCCAGGCCTCAGCTGTTGTACAGCCGTTCTGACCTCTGAGATTTGGGGGCTGTTTTAGGGGTCGGCCTGTCAGTGTCTCCCTCAGGGCAGAGCAGTGACATTTAACTCAATATCCCAGAAGGATAAGGTTTCTCCCCCGTCCCCTCCGTCTTCCGACTCGGTCTATTGCTGAAGTATCAGTAGCCTGTGGTTGCAGGGACTACTACAGCGTGAAACCCTGCAAGTCGGGACACCCATCCTTTTCAACTCCCATCGTGGCGCTAACATGACACGCCCCTCGTGCCAGCCTGAGGGATCACCATGTGCCGCCTTGACCGATGGAGCCCTTCCTCCTCCACATGTGAACTCTATACACGTTCCCAGTTCTGCACAAGTGTTAAGTGCTGTGGAGGTGCAGCGGTACACACGGCTAACTTATGCAACTAAGTCGGTCACTGCTGACTTGCACAGAACACGCAAAGTGAGAGGGACATTTGTCACTTCAAGACGAGGGGCCATGAAAGACTGACATATTTTCTGAAGAAGGTTATTGTGTTTCAGAGCACATTCTGTGGGTTGAATGTTGTATGCTGTGCAGCTATTGGACCCCTCATTTACAATAGCTGGTAGTTACAAACACGTTTCATTCCTCTGGTCTTGTGAGAAACAACCTGAACTAATTTGTCTGCCAGCCAGAAAGTGCAGTTATTATTTATTTATTTTTTCTCCAGTAACATATTGATTTTAAAAGCACTGTCCAACTCAACAGGCTCCACGCAATGGAGGAAATAGGTTAATACTGCAGCATCTGCAATTAGCCTAGCGTCCATTCAATTGCAGCTTTGTTACAAACTTTAGCATGTGTGCACATTTTTTTGAATTGGGTTACCAAAAGGTTCACTGACCAACCAAATAAAATCAAATAACACGTGTGGTATTGACAGTGAGGACATAATTAGTACTGGGCAATAAGGCAATGGATAAAGGAGCTACAGTGTCAGTGTTAGCTGGGTACTTGTTACAGCATTAGCTAATAGTAATAATAGAAGTGGCAGCTGAGTCTCTGAATCCAGAATTCCTCACGGGATATAAATAGAGCAGGTGACACTGTGCTGCTGGGTATGGCACTGCGACAGCTTTGCGGCTTTTTCATTTCAGAATGCTGGACCTTTAGCTCAGGCTCGTAAATGCCACTTTCAACTATTGGGGGAAAATAAGACAGGATGTTGGGGCGCACATTCAACGCCACAGTGTCAACAGTATCCGTGTTGTGCGCTGGGACGAGGAGTTCCTGGTTGTTCACACCATTCCACACACTTAGGGCTGTACTATATAAGCCTCAGGGGAGTCGATAGCAAAGTGAGCCTGTTGATCAAAAGTGGCTTTCGTCCTATTGATGGGTTGTGCCTTACTTGGCCGACTCAGCATTTTGAGAATGATGTAAATGTCCTGTCAATTTATTGGGAAAACTCAAGATCTGCAGAATCAAGCAAAGCATCCTGTTATCTTTACTGGCTGAGAAAACAAAATCAGATTTGACTTACAGCTGTCTTGAGTCAATCAATATACATTTTAGAAGTATTCATGGTACCTTTTTTAGCTGTACAAGGGTTATAAGAATCGACAAACCATTCAGAGTTTAGTCTACAAGAGCATGAACTAAAGAAGTGGGTAGTAACGAGTTAGATTTACTCAGTTACATGTACTTATTTGAGTAAATAATACTTGTTAATGTAGTTTTAATGCAGCATACCTTTTGTTAATTTTGAGAGAATTTGTTTAACTTTTCTTGCATTTGCAAACTCTCACCGCAGAACACATTTATTCATTTTTTTATACGTGGATGTAGCCATGTAAATTTGATGACAACCTACATTTACCCAACTGTCTAATTGGGAGTTTTCTATATGTGCAATGTCATCACAAATTGACCACAAAGACAAATGTTTATTCAATATTTTTTCATATTCTTCGTCACTCAAATAGTTTTCAGTAAAAAAGATTAATTCATGAAGTAGATGACTACTTGTATTTCAGAAAGTAAATTAATTGAGCGCTCTTTCTTCACCTGGTGAAATCATCAAGACCTCTACTCACATGCACTTTGAGCCACACAATAAATGTCCTGGCACACTTCCCTCTATGTAGGATATTATATTTGAATACTTATTATTGTTACAATAGGTCAATAACTATGTTTCCAAAACAGCCAAATGCACGGACACGTTTTGCTTTTGAAATGTCTGCAGACAAAATCCTTGTGGAGTTTCATAATAGCTGTCATAAATGCAACAATTTAGTATTTCATGCCAGCATAGCTAACTAGTAAGGACAGTATCTGGTGTCATTTGAAAGATGAACTCTTGGAAATATACTACATCTTCAATATTCCGCATAGCTAACTGGTACAGACAGTATCTGGTGTCATTTGAAAGATGAACTCTTGGAAATATACTACATCTTTAATATCTTGTCTATTTTGAGTACTCTTATCTAACCAAGACACTATTTAGAGGGTGTTTGCTATGACTGTTTGGCACGCTGCTGCCATGGATGGATGGCAGCCCATAATGGATGACCCAAACTTTGATTTTCACCCTTTTTCACAAGCGTTGATACAGTGAACCTACACACCACAGGAACATGGACACATTTGCGTCCTTATGACTCACTGACCAACATTTTTGGAGACACAAATTATAGAAGTGTCGCAGTCTGACACCACACAGCCGGTGATAAACTGTAACGACCGAGGTTGACTGAGGTCTTCAAGTCTAACGCCCGACAATAAATGAGGATTGTACTCCTGAAGGCAAATGAGAATAGCTGAGGCACCCGACGGTCAACAGATTCGCAGTAAGAATGTGGTTTCTATTAAAAGTTCAACAACAGCTCACAGACATATTAGGGTCTTTACCACATAGAGCTTCAGAAAAGGTAACAATTGTTTCTGCAATCAGGTGTTATCAAATTAATTGGAAATGGAGTCTTTATTTTTCACAAATGTTTTTCTGAAAAAAAAAAAATACAGGCGGTCTTCACTCAACTGGGCATTTTCTTTAGATTTTGAAACAACTTTTTATATCAAACTACAGACAGGGATTTACCGAAAAAACTGTTTCCATTCAAATAAGCTTCTGCTCTTTTAAATCTCAACCCCCTTCGGCTGTACAGTTCACCTCTCACCTCATTGGTCGTGTAAAAGGAAGGCAAAATGATAGACAGAGCGTCTTGAAGAAGAGTGTTGATGACAGGAAGACGAATGAATGCAAAAAGAGCCAGAGAAATACCTAAGAAAGAAATGGGATCCTTTTTTGATAAATATAGAATGAGGAACGTAAAAGAGAGATGCACACTTTTCTACACGGCCTCTTTGAGAGAAAGTGAATACTAACCTCTAACAATTATTTTCTAAATTGATACACACAAATTATTGGACGTATGATTGTGTACAGAATGTTGCAAAGACTGGAGCCGCCATAGTTTTTCTGTTTGTCTCATAGTTAGCTCAACAGCCCCTCCTTGTGGAAAACAGCTGAACCTGCAGAGACAACGAGCATGATGCAGCAGATCAAGTAAATTACTTGACTAATCTGCCAGTTTCCTGCTTTTAATGGTATTTTTATGGGGAGTGAGCTTTACATATCAATCATGTAATCTCATTCAGGGACATGGTACATTAAAATAGGTTACATAATTTCAAAACATATATTTTAAGTTGAGGCAAGTTAAAGTATTTCAACCAAATTGTTCAATACCAAGTATACATACCATACCAATTACAATACCAAGTATATATATATCTATATATATATATATATAGATATATATATATATATCTCAACTAGTAATAATCATATGAATAAACATGAACAAAATATGCAACATAACCATGATATGAAGTGATCTGTATTAATTAACTGAGCAACAAACTATTGACGATCGTATATTTGTTTGAGATGGCAAACTCAAAAAGTGAAGATTTGCTTTTCTTGCTTTAGCGATTCATAACAGAACAATACATTAACAGATTTTGAGTCATTTGATGGCTAAAACAAGTAATTTTATATGAGAACGTGACAGACATTTTACACCATTTGACAGTTTACTTTGCCTCATTGAACTGTCATCGTGAAAAGATGCTGGGTGATTTATTGACCTATTAAAACTCAGGCAATTCCTAGTACTGTGAAGACTTGCAACGAGACATTCAATGAATTGCAAGGGATTTAACTATGAACCAGAGGCATCTGTGGGGGTGGGGCGAGCATGTCGTCGGCAGCTCCCTTTTGCAGCTGGATGATGGACAAACCAACATTACAACTGACCTCTCTGGAGTCTACAAGCATTGCTTGCCAGCACTGCAAGCAGCACGCCAAGTAATCAGTCCACTCCATACAGCCACGGGCTTAACAATTGCCATTGCCACCCCGCTATTACGCTGCAAGCAGCAGCATGGCCCCGCTATTGGCCCGTTCTGAAGGGTCACGCCACGAACGGGCAATGAACTGGTTATCCACAAGTGCACATCACATACAGCATTACAATAAAAATGACGAGTAGACATTGTAGCTCAGATTCTCGCTTTATTGGTCAACTTGATGAAAGACTACAAAACGAATTCACAAAAAATCTCTTTCAAGTAATCAAATCTGTACAAACCTAAACTGTATGGGGTTTTTACAGCTCTGGCTCATATGAATCTGAAGAGTCATATGCGTGTGTGTGTGTGTGTGAGTGTGTGTGTTTGGGTAAGCACGTCCTTGCTCTTCTTAGACGAGGCGACATACTCGTTCCTGTTCAAGGAGACCGAGACGCCACGCTTTGAAAGGCAAGATAGCGCATGCACGCACACACACACACATGCACACACCTGTGATGGAGATTTTACAGTACAGAGGACAGGGAAAACAAAATACTTCCCCCCTCCACAAGTACACACACGCCACCTGCTGGCAGGGGTTCGCTGCTAATTTCATCATGTCAGCAATCTTCTACGGTCTCCCAAACCCTGCTTTTTCAGTTAAAATTACTGTACAGACAGACACTGTGGTTTTATCCTTTCCACGGGAGGAGTGGTAAGAGAGAGGGGAAAGTATAAATCTCTAATACTTCCACACCAATTGTACACGTGCACACATGATTTTAATGCTCACCGGCAGACGAGACACATTTTGTCATCTGCGCACGCACGCACGCACTCACTCAGACAATTCGTAACATTAAATGTTTTAAGAAGTACAGATAAAAAAGGAAAAAAGCCCTGGGTATAGGTTTCATTTCTGGCTGTTTGGTGAAAGAAAGGAGAAGAGAGGTAGAGAGGGCAGGAGGGGTGGGTTGGAGGTCGAGGGCAAACTACTGCTGTCATTTCTTAGCTTTCCTTGGGGGGGTGACGGGGCGGCCAGAGCCCATTCCCCCTCCACCGCCGTAGAACAGCTTCTTGTCTGCAGGTTTGAGAATCTGTAAATAGGCAAAGGAAACAGAGCCAAAATTAACATCAAAAACATTTAAATTCGAATATATAACGTGTGTTACTATGTGGTCTCTTCCTTACCTGGAATGAGCACATGAGGGTCTCATCTACACTCATCATGGCGCCAGCGTTGTCAAACTCACCACAGTAGTTTGGGGCGGAGAACAGCGTCACCAGCTGCCTCTTTGCAAAGAACTCATACCCATCTTCAACCACCTGGAAACAGATTAACGACGTGCTGACAAGTGGTTTTTAAGAAGTGTAATTTTAAACAATTGCTTCTCACTGGCATACAATAAATCATCCACAAAAACATAACCGCACTGTATTTAATTTACAGAATGTTAAAAAAAGGGCGTATACATCATAAATACATTGCTATCAGTTAAATTGCCTACCTGGTTATCAGTAAAACTGTGCTAAAATCTAACTGTGCTGAAATGGCCAAGAGGCTGTCAAAGTACTTTAGCAGTTCCACTTTACTTTTCTTCAAATATTCACTAACAGCTGGGCAAATGCTTGTTTGATGAAAGCGCTAGCCTTGCGTTAACTACAAAAGGAGTTTATATGAAAAGCAGGCGGCAACATTCACAACACAAAAATATTGTAGGGACACAGATTGAGATGCTATCCCATAACAAGATACAGTTCCACGCTTAACTCATTGCAGTTTAACCAGATGTACAGAGGAGGGGTGGCTGCTTCTATTCGTCTCTATTAGCTTTCCTTCATACATATTAACCTTGGGATCAAGGTCGTGCACTGACCTGATGGGCCCGACAAATAAGGTCCATGTCGTGTTTGTGGAGGAATTTTGTGACCACATCGGCGCCAAAGGTGAAGGAGACACCGCGGTCGTTCTCGCCCCAGCCGAGCACATCCTTATCCGGGTCGGCCCACAGCAAATCGCAGAGGAGGCCCTGGTCAGGCACATCCGTGGGGCGCATGACCCTTCGGACCTGCTCCATAGACTGGAGGTCTGGGGACAGGCCTGGAGAAGTTTAATGTAGAAATATAAATGTTAGAAAGCAGACTAAATTAAAAACATACAGTAGGTTTCTTGATGTTCTCACGTCTGGGTTTGGTTTTACTGCCTATTTTAAATATTGACCAGAAAGAAAATATCTAAATATTTTTTAAATCCCAACTGAAACAATATAAATGTATATTTTTATTAAAGGGAATTACATTTACTAAGGTGATTGTTCACTTCGCAAATAATTGTAACAATCAATGAAGTAAATCTGGTACATTGATTTTAGACCCGATCAGTTGATCGACAGGATTCATTGGCATCTATTATTAAAATCGTTTTAGGAACTTTTTAGCTAAACAATATCTATTTACAACTTGCCACTAAATTATGAACGGAAAGAAATGTTTTAGAAGCTCAAACTTTGATTTGTGTATGTATATTTCTCATTTATATGATAAACAAAAAATCCGGCATGGAGGCTTATGTTGTAGTGTGCACTTTAAAGTACAATTCTCTCTCTCATATATATATATATATATATATATATATATATATATATATATATATATATATATATATATATATATATATATATATATATATATATCAGACAAGCTTTGGAATATTGGTAAATGCTTAGACCAGCTATGCCACAGTCGTAAGCACAATCCGATACAATTATACCTGTCCATCAAAACTGTTTTCTACTTGTTAGAATCACTATAAGTGTGATTACAAGGAGAAAACAAAGCTCTTTAGCCATGACGGCTAATCAGGACAAGGATATATAAATATACTTATATAACATTAAGATCCCACACAGTTTAGCGGGGCCTTTGACCATTATGTTGACAGTAGCCACAGTGCAGAGGCGAGTTTGTGTTTGTGTGTGTGTGTGTGTGTGTGTGTCTGCAAGCACGCGCTTTGGAAAGAAACCAAATGAACTGTTTGAAGAGGATACCTCCATGGCAACAGAAAATCTTCTCATCAACAATGGCTGCAACGGGCAAACAGTTGAAGCAGTCAGTGAAGGTCTTCCACAGCTTTATGTTGTATCGCCTCTTACCTGTGGGAGGAAACCAAAATCACTTAGTCCCAATCTAATCTCGAGACCAATAAAATGTACAGAACTTATTGCACCACATTGGGAACAAAATACATTCCATAAACATGACTGAATAGCAAAGAAAGACATTTATATGTTCATTTACAGCTCATACTGCCTTTGCATATGCTCCTCAGCCCAAAGCTTGGGAAAACAAGCCTACATAATAAGTCAGTTTAACTTTTAGAGTCAACTGTTAACAATACCACTTTTACATTTTATGTCCAGTTTTGTTCATTTAAAACATCTTGATGTTCACCAATGACTGCCTTACGATGACTAAACAAAAGCTTCAGGCTTGGGCTTACATATTTAGCAAACTTTGGGTATTCAGAATCAGAAGTAGTATATATTATAAATAGTATTGTGGTTTATATATAGATAAAAGTGGTAACATTAATGTATGTTTGTATCTGTGTGAAAATCCAAAATGACTTACACTCATCGTAGAAGCCATATATTCTGTTAATGGAGGCGCACTCATGGTTTCCTCTGAGCAGGAAGAAGTTTTCTGGGTATTTGATCTTGTATGCCAACAACAGGCAGATGGTCTCAAGGGACTGCTTGCCTCTGTCAACATAATCCCCCAGGAAGAGATAGTTGCTCTCTGGTGGAAAGCCCCCATATTCAAACAGCCTCAGCAGATCATAGTACTGCCCATGAACATCACCTGGTAAGACAAGGAGTATTAGAATAGAAAGAGCAATGATTGGTCAAAGGTGTAATTATGATGCGGTGTGTGTGTGTGTGTGTGTGTGTGTGTGTGTGTGTGTGTGTGTGTGTGTGTGTGTGTGTGTGTGTATATATATATATATATATATATATATATATATATATATATATATGCACAACAAAAGGTAAGGGACTTGGATAGCCATGATTGTCTATGCATTACTTAAAATTAACTCTGTTGTGTTGTTTGACTTATTTATTGTGATGATGAGACAACTGAATGAGCAAGCATGCATAGAGATGGAGGATGCTGGTGATTCTCACCACACTGCAAACTTGGCCAGTTACTGAAATCTGTAGACTGTTTCTTTAAACTAACATTCTTCATTAAGTGGCATCAGCAGTATGACGCAGGAGGACAAACCCAGGGAGACTTGAGGTGCAAAACAGCACTGCACCGGCAAGCCAGTGTTACCAGCTCATCCCTATAGTTCTGTAATGATGTGGCAAGGTCACAGCCATGCACTATATACTGTGGATGTAAGCTTTCGCATAATAGTCCAGCACTATAAGCTACAATCAATGAGTTTGAAAATGCTTTTTGACCACACTTGTTGTACTCGAAAGAACACAACGAAAGCCTCACCACAAATCTTGAGGGGCGCCTCAAGTTCGAGCAGAATTGGCTGGCTGAGGAAGATCTCCCGGGATTTGAGGCAGAGACCACGGATTTCATTTTCTGTCAGCTGAACATTTTTGCCAGGTCTGGAGCCTTTCACTGTGAAGAAAAAAGCAACAAGAGTGAGAAATTGCACACTGGAAACAAGAGACCATAAACACAGTAGTGCATGATTCATACTCATGCGTTATAACAGTGTGAAACAAAAGACATAAATTATAACACCATTTTGATAGAATGGAAAAATGTGGGATTTCATGCTAAAATCTGGTGAAACACACCCTGAAATATATGTCACATGTGATGAGCAAAATAAGACTGTTATTGGGTGTGTGCAGGATTATTAGTATTTATTCAAGCAGGGACTCTTTTGTCCATCATACACGCAATCATTCTTTCATAAAATATTTGATTAAAGATTGAAATGGGGAATTACAGATGGTACGGTAAATTAAAGATGGTACTGTATATTCAACGCTTTTACAATGTATAGTTGAGTACTGAGTACTAGTCTACAACTAAGTCAACAATTGACAGTTTTTAAAGGAGTACAGATTTAGACATGTTTAACTATGCCCTTAAATTAGCCAAGTAGCAGCTTTTAGAGACACATCCTAGAACTGACCCATAAAGAGTGAACTAATTACTTCCTGAAATCACAAACAGTGCTATTACATGGATATGAGGATCTTTGACCTTAAAGTAAACTCGTTTGCATAAAATAAAGCAACATAATATACTTCAGGACCACGACGTATCTACCAACTCAAAACATGCCACCTTATGATATACAGTTATAAACTTAAAATATCTTACAATTTGCGGTTCGCATTGTATTTATGTTGATCATTCTGCTTAAATGGCTACGAAGAAGTGCATTTCGGCCAAGGATTTGTTGGACGACAGAATTTGCCCGATGTTTTACATTGCTCCAAATACATAAATGTATTTGAAAATCTAAATTCCACTTTCACTAACCGACTCCCTTAACGTTTAGTGTGATCACACTTCCAGGCCATAAATCAGACGTATAGACGGGTTACTCGGTATTAATGCGGGAACAACAAAGGGTTCATTTACTGCGAGAGGGATGCGACTGACCAAACGTAGATGTCGGTCAACAGCCTGTGTTTTGTTTGCAAAAAGAGATGAACTCTGGCTAACACAGGTGGCTGTCGTTGTCTAGCCCCCGTTAGCTAAAATGGCTACCTCGGAGAATAAATATCGAGCGGCACAGCCTTACCTTCCAGCAGACGTTGTATAATGGAGTCGATGTTCAACTTATCGGCTTCGGCCATGCTATTCCTTTATTCTGGTTGGTTTCTAATCACTCCTATGAGCACACGACTTAGTCTCCGTTAACCGAGTTACCGTTCGCGAAACTAGTTTAGCGTTAATCGGCTACCGTTAGCCCGCTAGCTCGCTAACCTTGGGGCAGAATTGTCAACCTCAAAATATGAGGCTTGGTGCTGGATTGTAAAAGATGTGTTGGCTGTCATGTACTTCAGAAATCCGCCTGAGTCAACTATTTTCCATCAGATATCCGAATTAATTCTCACTATTCGTTATTTCCCGTGACACCTATATTTCTGCCGTAGCTGCTAGCACCATGCCATCGACAAAAAAAGGCTAGATGAGCATTAGCTCAAAGCGAGGTGGAACGGAAAAAGGTCTGACCATTACCGTGCTCCCATTGGCCAGTGTTGCCAAAAGGCGGGTGCTTGGGGGGCTATAACTCTCCCGCATTGGCTGTTTTCAATGTCGGTCAGCATTTGCTTATCTCAAACCACAATGTGAAAAGAACAATCGTTCTCGGGTATATGTCCCGGTTTTGTTGGTCGTAGTCGAAATATTTTCTCAAT
Organism: Clinocottus analis; assembly: GCF_023055335.1. Classification (NCBI taxonomy): domain Eukaryota; kingdom Metazoa; phylum Chordata; class Actinopteri; order Perciformes; family Cottidae; genus Clinocottus; species Clinocottus analis. The sequence goes on along the minus strand of NW_027175920.1, from coordinate 7,870,972 downwards.
AGTGTAAAATAGACCGCGTTTGACCGCATTTACTCAAGTATTGGTGTTTGTATCAGTCTGTATTTGTTGCGCAGTAAAGCGACACCCACGGAAGTGACCAAGATGGGAAGAATTGACGACGTATGTTGGCATGACGCAATGTCCTAGCGCCTGGCAACACGCATCGAGTGAATCATTGGGAAGTTGAGAGATGGCTTTCCTAGTTTTCCTATTAACTGTAAGACAAACATGACTCTAAATTGGATACACGTGAAGCCATCTATTTTACAGTAGTACTCTTGTGTATATTACACAACCATCCGACCATGAAGTTGCTCCATAAAGACATTGAAAAAGATAATGCCGGGTGAGTGGCTAATGTTAGCAAGCTAACCAGCATGGTATTTTACAGCTGATTGTACCGCTGCATGTGTCAACTATATCATCATACTAAGTGTCAATATGTGGTTTACTTTCTCCTGTTCCAGCGGGTGGAGACGTTGCAAGTTTTGGGCTAGCTAGTTGGTACAAAATAGTCCCTTAGTTAATATTTAATAAAACACACACACACACACACACCCAGGACACGACATATAACTAACCATATAGGTTAACCATTGATTGTATGACTGAGCAAAGTAAATAAACAAAACTAACCCTATATTGTTATAATTGGTATGCACTCCATAATTACTGTAGCACCATGGACGCATAACTACACCATCTGTATAATTTTGTGGTAATCCAAGTCCACATGAATAACACCAATTTAGAACCAGTCTTATTGATTGCTTGCACGTCCACAGCCAGGTGACTCTGATGCCAGAGGAGGCAGAGGATATGTGGCACACCTACAACCTGCTGCAGGTGGGGGACAGCCTGAGATCTTCCACTATCAGGTAACCACTAACTTTTATGGCATACAGCGAAGGCTGAAGCCTTGTAGTACAATGTACACCCACATAGCTGACAGTTTCCCAGTCTCATGGAGAAGGATGTTGGCTTTGTTATCTTGTAGCACAGCAGCATTGGCAATGAAACATCTTTTGCTTCATGTCAGTGCTTCCTTATTCCAGTAGCTGATAAGCATAAATATGATCCTACTAGTTACTTTATACATTTGTATAGTATCAAGTCAAAGCTACTCAAGGTTACGCTTTCATCTACCTCAGATTTAATCAAAACAAAATCATGTTTCCAATACCCCAATGAAGATTTTACAGTAAACCAGTGTTCAGTTTAGCTTTATTCAAGCTTTGTTTATTTAAGTCAGTCTGTGTATCAGCTTTCCTATTTTCTCTCACTCTCTGTCTGTGTATCACTCATTGTTTTGGTCTCAAATACCCACACAAGACTAAGATCCCTTTCCCCTGTTCCCACAGGAAGGTGCAGACAGAGTCACAAACTGGAAGTGTGGGCAGCTCCAGAGTTCGCACTACTCTGACTTTAAGTGTGGAGACTATTGACTTTGACTCTCAGGCCTGCCAGTTGAGAGTAAAGGGCACTAACCTAGAGGAGAACCAGTATGTCAAGGTCTGAGATTTTTAAGCAACCTGGCAGCTGTTGTCATGTCACATGTATGGATGTTTTGAAGTGGGCCAGGTGGACAGTCAATACTATGTATTGACTAACATAAGCAGAATTATATGTCAAAGAATAACAGCAGTTTAATTTATATTTGTTTCACCCTCAAAGGTCTGAAGATAGTTAACATACTAATTGTATTTGTCATAACCAGAAGTTTTTGTATGCTGCAGTTTTTTGGTAATTGCCTAGCAATACAACTTGTCTTAATGTTGACTCTTGTTTGATTTAAGAAGTAGCTGTTGTGATTGATTGTGTTCTCTTCTTCATTCATCAGATGGGGGCTTACCACACTATCGAGCTCGAGCTCAACAGGAAGTTCACTCTAGCTAAAAAGAGTTGGGACAGCGTTGTGCTGGATAGAATCGGTAAGCAGGTGCCACTGCTTATATTTGACATCGTAATTTGTCTTGTTCGGTCAGATTAATTGCAGTGGAAAATCCCACACCTCCCACTTGCATGTCAACCGGGACTTGTAGACAGTAATCACCTGTTCTCACAACTATCTTGTTTACCAGACTAAATTTCATGCTCTTTAACAACTTCACACTCATCTGACAGAATCTCAGCTTGCAATTCCTTATACATATAACACTGCATGTGAGAGTAATTTCTTGTATCTAAATCAGATTTGTTCCCACTCCTAACCAACTGCCAATAGTTCTCTTCAAGAGGATTAAGACATTTCACCCATTCTTGGTGCCGTTATGTGATGAGCTCCCCACTGTGAATACATTTTCTCAAACTACTGAAAGAAAAGATTCTGGAGCTTAAAAGAAGGTATTCCATAGTTGGACAAGTTTGCTTGTTTTGATGACATCTAAGGTATGTTTTCCACATGGACTGCTGTGGACACTAGTTCATGGTGTTAACACTGTTATTAACTACTGTGATCTTGGACAACTTAAGCATTCTGCCGAATGGATTTGTATGTTTTCACTCTGACGAAACATAGACCTTTGCTTCCTTCTGTCAAGAAGCAACAAGTAATTGTGACCTGAGCTGATATGGTTAGAACAACACAAGGAGTCCAAGTAGTTCTGTAAATCCCATTGCTTGTAAAATTTCACAACCAATGTTCTTGCCATCGTTTGACCTCTTTTTATGTCAGCTAATGTCTTACAATGATACGATGACGTGCTCTAGATACCGATAATTACAAGGCAAAACTAATAAGGACTGCATTGCATGACTGAGTGACAGGGTGACATTTTAGCTAGTTTTCTTTTGTACAGTTTTCTTTTATTTACATTACCATCAAAGAGAGAGAGTGTTGTCATGGGAACAGAATAGTGAGAAACAGGAGGAATAACTAATGGGGTTCATGTATTTGGAGGAGGTCCATTGAGTCATTGCTTCACCACAATAACTTGCATTAAAGAAGAAAGTAGTTTTTTATTCTTTGATCAACTGCAATTACCAATAATACCTTTGAGCATTTCTTGACTATGTCACAAAGTACCCACAACCTCACATGTATGGTGGCCTCGTCTCCCCTTTTAGAGCAGGCATGTGATGCAACCCAGAAGGCAGATGTGGCGGCCGTGGTGATGCAGGAGGGTCTGGCTAACGTGGTGCTTGTGACCCCCGCCATGACTCTGCTCCGTGCAAAGGTGGAGGTCACCATTCCTCGCAAGAGAAAGGGAAGCTGCACTCAGCACGAGAAGGTAGGTCACCTTTCTGTGACGGCACAGCCGCAACGAGTTCAACCAAATGATGTTGTTTTTACGATTTGAAATATAAATATAGAATTTACGGTACATTTTCACAGTAAGTAAAATGGTTGACATCAATAACAGAATATGTATCTAGATACTACCTGCATGCCCTTGCGAGCAGGAGAACTCTGCTTTCTCATTCAGTCTTGCATGCACTGAGGAATGTATTCAATTGAATATCAACACTGATTATGCATGCACATAAGTTGTGCATTTTCCCTTTAAGGCAAGAGTCAGGGAGAGAGTGAGAGTGTGTTATCATGTGGGTAAGATGGCCCCAGTTTTAGGACCGGGTGTATTAGTCATGTGGGCTGATGTGGAGCTGCATGTCTCTCTGTTTGCAGGCGCTGGAGAGGTTCTATGAGGCTGTGATGCAGGCAATTCTTCGCCATATCAATTTTGATGGTAGTGCTGCTGTGTAGACCCTGACATACACACACTTACGCATGCATGCACATGCATATGTTCCTGTTCTGTGTCACACACTTCTCCTTTTTATTACGGTCGCCACATAGTGTTCTCTCGTTTCTGTCTAATTTAACGCAAACACAGTTTTGATTTAGATTTCTCTTCCTTGCTAGTTGTAAAGTGCATCCTGGTCGCCAGTCCAGGGTTTGTGAAGGACCAGTTCATCGCCTACCTCTATAAAGAGGCAGTGCGTCAGGACAACAAAATCCTGCTAGAGAATCGACCCAAATTCATGCTGGTCCACTCTTCATCAGGCCACAAGTACTCACTCAAAGGTATGAGCTGGTGGGCAATACAAGATAATTAAACAATTAAATCTCGTTACAAGATGAAAACTTGAAGCTTGTTGTTTTACAGAAATCCTCTCTGACCCCACTGTGACAAGTAGGCTTTCTGATACCAAGGTGATTATATGTCCTGCTTGTTTTAATCAGCTTGTAAACAAGTGCTCACAAGTTGACAAAATGACTCACTGGCGTTTATATTTACCTTACAGGCAGCTGGAGAGGTGAAGATCCTGGAAGATTTTTACAAGATGCTCCAGCATGAGCCTGATCGAGCCTTCTACGGGTGAGTGGTAATGGACTAGAACAGTCAACAGGAAGTGACCTGCGGAGACCTCAACATTCACAACCTTTGTTTTTGCATCCTCTCAGAGTGGCTCATGTGGAGAAAGCTGCTGAAGCCCTCGCCGTTGACATCTTGTTGATAAGCGATAAACTGTTCAGGTACACGCCGAGACATTCTTTTGGTTATTTATTTTTTGTTTGTTATTTCAACATGTTTCTCCGGGATTGTCTAATTTCTATACAATCAAAAATAAATGCAATCAGAATAATAAAAAAAATACAGAATTCACATTAAATGGATATAATTCATAGATATGTTCATGCTTCACCTATTCCTACAACATTTTGGGCTTTAAACACATCAATAATGAAATCACAATATATTTTTTGTGTCTCCATCATACGTCCAGACATCAGGAAATCCCTGTGAGGAGTCGTTACGTTCGGTTGGTGGACAGTGTGAGAGATAATGGCGGCAATGTCAGGTACAAATCCTCCTTTAACAGACCGATAATGTAAAACATTCATTAGGAACTGTCAGTTTCCTTTTGTCAAGCATCCAGCTAATGATTTTTCTCACTTTTTCATACAGAATATTCTCAAGCCTTCACGTGTCTGGTGAACGTAAGTTATAATACACTGATTTATATTTATTCTACATTAGAAGACGTACATTTTCCTTAATAAAGAAATCTGAAGTATTTATTTGACAATGCTTTTGTCAGTCAAATACTGGAGCACAATCTACTTCTTGATTGAAGCTCTGTGGAGTCTCACAGAAACAAAAAAAGTAAACGTTTACATTTAGCGTTTCTTACCAAAAGGCATTGTGGGTATCCTTGACACCTAATAAACGTGTGAAATGTATTCTGTTTCTCATTAAACAGTTGTATATTGAACCTTCATTGTTTACGTCCGTGTTTGCTTATAAAGAAGTGTCCCTTCTTTATAAGATAAATTGATTTATGCGCCGACTATCTCTTTATTGAGGACCTCCAGTTGCTCAACTACAATTGCACTTTTTGTACTTCAAATTATGATTTCTGGCTGTGTACGTTGCCCTTTTTGATTTATCCCCAACTCTCTCCTCAGAACTGACTCAGCTGAGTGGAGTGGCTGCCATCTTGAGGTTTCCCATTGCCGACCTATCAGAGCCGGAGGACGACAGCAGCTCAGACGAAGACTGAAGGTCGTCCAGTGTTGCAGATAACACAAGCATGCATTGACTGAGCGTTGTAAAACAATAACACCTGTGTGTTATACTTATTGTTGGCCACCTCTGCAACATTCAGACCTCAATCATGTCTGATCTACACACCTCCTGCTTTTCTGAAAAAGCCGTATATTTTAATAATTGAAGGCTGTTTTTGGTGCATTGACGCTTTTGTTTGAAGGTGACGGTGTGTTTGAAAGCAGATAAGAATTCAATGATAAGAATCCAACATTTGTTGCCAAGTCCAAATGAAAGCAGTTAAAGTTTTGACTGACAGTCGGCAATAGAAAGTATGATTTTTCTTTTCATATGTATATACAATAAATCTCTCTTGCAATTAAACATAATTCATCCACGTGCATGATTTGACTTTGCCACAGGAACTATCACCATTCATAAATGAAACGCGTGTTGGGGCAAGATGTAAAAATATATAATTTATTAAATACAGTTTTGTCATTTTCAATTTAAAAGCTATTTTGGTTAAGGGTAACAAAACCCAAAACTACTGCATTTCAACAAACAAAAAAATCTGATATATTGTTCTTTGCGTTCCACAGTCTCAACACTGTAAGTTCCTCTTATTCTGCTCTGACAAAATGTCAAATTGTAAACTTCCCATGTGAATAATTTCAGCAGCTGAGACTAAAGTGCCTTTTGAATCAACTCGCTTCTCTGTACTTTACTCCTCTTGCCTCATTGAATCCTGAATCTAATTTCTATCAAAGCAGCCTTAAGCATATATACATGTGTGTACTTTATACACTTTGCCTCACTCAGCAGGACACTGGTAGGTCTTAATCCAGGCTAAATCCTCCAGTGTGCCCCAATGCAGGTAGATAATTGAGCAAATAACCATGACATGCATTATCTGGTGGCTGTTGCCCCAGTTGTCAAACAGGCCAGGGAGGAAGCGCTCAGGGATCTGGATGATGTTGACCAGCCCGCCCACCACAGCCAGAGAGTCCATGATGACAAAGAGGCGCAGGGAGTTTGGGCTGCCCGCACCACTGCCGAACACCCGGAACAGGAAGAGGCTGAAGCGGAAGGCGGCCTGCCAGGCGAAAGCTTGCAGGCGCAGGATGTTGGTACGGGCCGTGGTGGCACAGTAGATGCTGTAGGCTGACAGGAGGATGTAGGCCAACAAGGCAGTCTGTCGCGTGGCTGGATAGCAAAGGAGAGTGATGTGTATGATGGGAAGTGCACCTGGTGAAAAGAGGGAAGATTTACAAGTGAATAAACTGTAATAAAATAAAAGTCACACGTGAAAAAATATTCAAACCAACAAGCCAGTTTTGCTACTCTGTGCTAATTATGGCTATAGCAAGCAGCTGCATAGCATACCTCAGCATAAAGACTGGAAACGGGGCAAAAGATAACCTGGCTCAGTCCATATTACAAAAAGAGAACTATTTCTTGGCTGAAAGTAGTGATTTTAGGAAGTCTCTGCTGGTTGCTTGTCATCGATGGCAACATAACACCCTCTGAAACTAGATAAATATAAAATACAATAATTATATTTTGATTATATATTTGTTCAATTAGATCCTTTATATTTTATATTTTTCTTCTTTTCAAGTGCATCTCACAATCTTTATCAAACAACTGATACACTGATGACAACTGTCAGATGTGATTTATGCGACTTGAAAATAGCTTTGATTCAATGATGTTGCCCTCATTGCAAACCGTCCCAGCAGACGGCAGACCCAACTAGCATCAAGGACCTACCCAGGGTGTTAACTAGGCAGACCCCGAACATGTCTAGGGAGAGCAGGGTGTCATACACATGTTCTCCTCCCACATGGTTCATGAACACATGGTAGACAACCGAGCCCACGGTGGGGCAGAGGCAGGCCAGGTAGTGGACCACGCAGATCCAGACGCTGTCCACCTCCATCCAGGGGATACTAAAAGGCAGCAGCACCAAGAAAAGGAAAAAAGGGACTCCTGAGGTAGAAGATTAGGAGTTGAAAGGAGAAAGAAATAAAGAAAATTAAATTTTGGAAACAGATTAAAGTCTTCTACTTATAAATAATCACCCTTAGGTATTGTAAGAGAAGGTCATTTTTTCAGTGTCCAAAAGTTTGAAAGGTTTGTGAGGTGGATATCATGTATAGGTTAATGACATCTGTTTATAACAGATGTTAAATATCACATCATGCAGTGCAGTATGAGGAATTATTCTTTACTGGGAATAATATGAAAGACATGACTGCAACATGCATGAGGGAACCAGCCTCTAAAGCTAATGCCCTTCACTTCCTCTTAGTAAGAGTGTTAGTCTTAATGAACTTATGGGATAGTCAAAGCCAAGGATAATGGAGCGCGAGGAAGATGCATTCAGAAGTTCAAGGTTGTTCTGGTTTCAGTTCATTTCTTTCATTTTACACATCTTTGCACAACTTAAGCCAGGTTTGAATTTTTCTTTAAAGTCACATATCGAAAATAGATATTTAAAAATAACACATTAACATCCTCTAATTTTGTATGCAATACAGGCAAACGTGCATTTCCAAGATGCTTTGCCCGTTTTGATACATATGTGTATTTACAGCTGGAATGTGTCAGCCAAACACACACCTAAAGACCTTGTTAACTGTAAGATATTTCCAGAACAGGGATTCCCAGGGCAGATTACAGCTAATGCCCCATATCCTCATTACACCCTGACAAGTATGCTTGTAACTGGCCATAAGTGAGAGTAGTGGACATCTGTCACCTGTTTTTTTCTTCCATTACGCATAGGAGTAAAATCATTTGAAAAATGTGGTAATTTATTGTAAAGATACATTTAAATTGGATAAATCAGATGTAGCTCAAATACAATAATTGAAATGTTTATATTTATTCCAGATTGCTTTAAACTGCAATTATTTTCTGGACTTACCATGGGTGTAAATGTTGCCCAGCTCATTGTGCATGTAGAAGAGGCTCCTGAGGCATTCTGGAGCCGTGGACACTGGCCGGTAACCCGTCAGGACATATTGGTTGAACTGAAGGTGTTGAGGGGTCTTTGCAAAATCCAACAGCCGCGGCCCTTTGTAATGCACCATTACAACTTCCTGCAGCCAATGCCCTCACATTTAGTTGATAGTGTAGGTTCCTCACCATTTATATCTTAAACGAGTCCCCACTCAGGACTCTGAGGCACAGTCATGTCCACAGGTTGCCGGAAATTCTGCTCCTTGAAATCCATCATTGGACAGGTGTAATTCCAAGCAAGCGACCTGTTGAGCTGGCCAAGTGGCTTGTTTTCAGTCGGGCCAATCGGTAAAGGGCTCTGATCCCTAAGCCGGTGTAATCCTCACAAAAAGCCATGTGCACTACCGCAGTTGCTCCTTGTCATGGTTCATAACTGACCAACACCTCAACTTCAACATATGTATATTCTGTATTTACCTTATTAAAGACTGTGCACATGTCCATTTTTAAATGTGTTGGATTCAGGATGATCTGGGTATTACAACACTTTTAGAGGAGGTTGTTTTCTTAATGACGCTCCCTGGCTCTGATAATTCCTTAGCATGCATTTAAACATATTCATAGGTTTTGCAGTTTAAATGAACAGAAACACGTACAAACAAGAGATTTTACGCTGTTGGTATTCACTGATGGTTTTATTCAATCACATTCTTTACAATAATAAACAGATGTTTGCCATAAGTGTAAAATAAAACTCCCATGCAAAAATAAATTAAACTGAATTATTCTTCACAGTATTCATTTTTAATCAGGCAAAACTGACTGTTTCAATCAAAAAACTGACAATAGACATCAGACAAACTCCATGTCCTCACCAACCAATTATTTGCATGTACATTGCAGTAAATTAATGACAAAAAGATAAGGCAGGGGTGCATAAAAATATCAGAAAACCGACAACTCAAAATGTTTAAATGATGTTTTATCTCTACTAACAAAGAAAAAAAACCAGAACTATTCAACAGACAGAATAAAATAAAAATATAATACACATAGGAAACATTCAAAGATAATATATAACGGCAGAAACATATTATGCTTGTCGTTGTCTGCAGGGTTAACCTGTATGGAGAAAGAGATTAGAGATGGTTGTAAACTGAGAGCGGTAATCTTTGCCCTTATGATGTCAACAATGATAAATCTGCTCTTACCTTGATAGCCACTATTCCCAAAGAAGCCATTCATGTCATATTTGCTGTTCTTTTCTCCTGAGGACAAAGAAAAGAAACAATTCTGTTATGTGAAAGTTTTCAAAATACTTGTAATATTGCTTATAATGTTTTACTTCAAATAAATCTTCCCAGATTTTAATATTTAGCACTTAATGGAGTAGTTTGACATTTTGGGAAATCAATAATCACGCAGATTATCACGCATGAGATTGCTACCACTTTCATAAGCTTAAATAGCTTGAAGACTGGAAATGGGAAAACGCAACCACAACAAGTATCACACTCTATGATACAGTATCCACTTGCCTTGTGGGTGAAAATGCAGTTTGAGATGCTGCTGAATGTGTATCTGACGTGGCAGCGGCTGTTGATTCAGGTCACCCGGTTGCTCAAGCTCCTGAGCCACGCCCTCTGTTTCTGTAGCGGGTGCGGCGTAAAGAGCGAGGCCGTCGGTGCCCGCAGGTTCAGGCAGGTCCTCAACACCGGCTTCAGGCTCCACATCAGGCGTGTAGGACTCCGCAGGCAGATAGGACGGGACCGAGGGGTAAGCCAGGCTGGGGCTGGGTGTGGGAGCTGCAGGGAATGCAACAACTATGGAGGGAGAGAGACAATTAAAATAGATATATTATAAACTAAGATTTCAATTTTGTCTTTATTGTCTATGCACAGTGTATGCAATTAAATGAATAGTGTGTAGGATGTAGGAGAGTTCATTTGCTGAAATGGAATATAATACCTGTTAATTAGTCTATAATTATCTGAGACTAATATTTTCTTTATTTTTGTTAGTTAGAATGAGCTGTTCATATCTACATAAGTGCAGGTCCTCTTCCACGGAGTCCACCATGTTACACCACTGCAGCCCCGAATGGACAAACCAAACGCTGGCTCTGGAGAGAACCTTTCATGTTTTACGTTATCTGAAGGCCACTGTAGTTCACCCACATGCTTGGAAAGTGAGATCTAGATGCCACTAAATCCTACACACTGCTCCTTTAATACATTTCCTGGTTTTACCTTCTGGTTGCACTTGTCCATTTATATAGCCCACATTTTCTGAAAGTGACAAAGAGTTAAACATTACCTGAATGCATTTGAGCCACATTTGATCACCGTGTAGGACTACACACTCTATACATACCGTAATTATCAATGGACATCCCATCGTCTTCAACTGCAATTGCTGGTGTCTGTGCATCTCCGTTCACTAAGAGGTCTGGAGTAAATAAACATGAGATAAGAGACTGGGGTCAGAAGCATATTTGGGTTTATAATCTTGTAAAAAGAAGCCTCTTATTCTGACGCACCATACGAGTTTCCAGCTGAATCTGGCTCAAGTGGCAGGGAATCATGAGGTGAACCAGCTGCATCTGTTGAAGGGAAAACAATTTATGGTTGCTACATTTCTAACCCAACAGGTGGGAACTTCAATAGTGTCAATAATGACAAAAATACCATATTGTCCACCAGATTCAAGGGGCTCCGACGGGTATGGCCCCTGGTTATCTGTTGAGAGATTAATATGCAATTATTATTTAGTGAAATGTTATAAAGTATTGGCATGAAACTGGCTAGTAAATGGATGTACTGTACCATATATCTCAAAAGGGTTTGCTTCAGTCCTAAAACCAAGAGATTCTGGTGCATAGGGAACTTCACCACCACCTTAGCAGTTGAAAACCACATAGAGATGTCAAGTTAAACCAAATAAATAAACAAATGAGGGACAATTAGAAGGTAGCCGTCATGTTTGCTCAATCTCACCGTATTTGCCTGTTAATTGTCCGTGCTGTCCAAGTCCAACAGCTTCAGGCTGATATTGTGACCCAGCCATACCTAAAAGAAAACAGATAAATAAATTAAATAGCTTAAATATATCCGTCTAAAAAACTAGCCAACCAATGGTTTCATGGCTCTGACTACATTCTTATTTTCTCATAATTCACACTTTCATGGACAAATCATTTTGGGAAATACATTTATGTGGTTTCTTGGTGAGAGTAGGATGAGAAGATTGATACTACTTTTATACCTATGCACTAAATAGGAAACTGCCAGCATGTGGTTAACTTAGATTAACATACAGACTGGAAACACGACAAATTGCTGTTACCAGAGGTTATGTGCCAAACTACTTCTTGGTTGAGGGCTGTCATTTCCTGGAGTATGTGCTTGTTGGTTGAAAGGCAATTTACAAATAAGCTAAGAAGAGTATTCCGTAACATGTCAACATGTCTTTACCATATTTGCCAGTAGACATGGCTTCGGGGCTTAGTCCAGCTGGTTGAGCTTCATAAGGCATTCTTCCATAACCTTTAGACAAGATGAAGAAATAATAAAGAACAATATAAGATGGGTGAGATGTGAGTAGAAAGCAAAGCAACAACTAGAGATATTAAAGTTAATTATTCACCATATTTGCCAGCTGAATTTCCATTACTCCCAAAACCAAGATGCTGCCCAGCGTTGGGGAACCCACCATATCCTGATCAGAGACGGAGAGAAAACAGTAAAAAAACCAAAAAAAAACCTCCACATGGACCCTTACAAGTCAAGCGTAGATTTAATTCAATTTTTGCATTTCTGCAATGAAGATAAAACTAATCAATGCAACAAAAAAAAAAGCATTTTGTCCCATCACACTCACCATATTGTGCGGGTGCAGGATCTCCTCCAATGCCGGCACCAACACCACCTGCAAAGTATTTGGAATTAATATTGTGAATATCTCAAGCTAGACAAAAGGCTTATGCATCTCAGTGAAAAGAACAACATGCCAACTGGTTTGCCTCCAACTTTGAGACAGACACACTCAAAAGGTAGACTCATGGAACGACACATTATTTTGAGATACAACACACTGCTTTAGAAATGACTTACCATATTTTCTCGCTGATTGGCCATCACCAGCAGGCCCGTAGGGGCTTCCACCATAACCTGCGTAGAATTGAGATAGTTGGGACACACATGGACTCATTAGTCTCATCAGTGTGTTATTAATGGGCTATAGTGACTTGAAAAGAAAGCATGTAATTATATCGTAGACATACCATATTTCCCTCCTCCATTAGTCTCTGTACTGAGGGGCTGTCCACCAAATTGCAACCCACCAATGCCTAAATCAAAGTAAGCAGCGATTGAGTAGAAAATAATGTTGTTTGGCACATGAGTAGTGAGAAGTTGAATGGGAGTTGTGAACATCAAGGGGCTACAAACTCATGAAGCCGTAAATAAAACATCCTATCCGGGCTACATTTTAGTCTATTCAAAGAATACGAGCAGCAAGCACTCACCGTACTTGGCGTTTGATTTCTGTGCACCCATTCCCAGGGACTGACCGCCAAAAGGCAAGCCTGTAACATTGGAGAAGGTTTTGGTTCTGGCATGTTGCATTTGAAAGAAAATGTTTCTCCAGTTAATGTTATGCTGTACAGGCGTGGGCTTTCTGCCCTTGCATTTTCTTGCGTTAAAGATTTGAAAGAGAAAGTTTTACATACCACCATACTTGCTTCCCAATTTTCCATTTGGACCAAGGCCAGCGGACTGAGGCTCAAACTGTCTCATTCCTGAAGTGCAAACAAACACATGGATAGATCGACAAAATATATACAAAAGACATATTGAAATACTGAGCTTGACAACAAATAGATGGAAAAGCTCCTCAATCAAATACAACACAATCGGTTTTCTTTCTTGATTACTCAGCTCACTGTTGGATCATATTTTGAATATGATTGCATATTTTACCATCAAGTCCAGCAGCAACCACTGGAGCTCCGTTGTAAGGCATCTGTTTGGCACCACCTGCAGATTTACATTTATATTATATGTATCTTTAACTGCATCCTCACTTCTGTTATTTTAGGTAATTAATTAATATCATACCAGATTTTTCGTTAGCAGCATGGCCAAGACCTGGAAAACAGAGAAATGCTTACTTCTATTGTAATTCACACAAAATTAAATGAACAAAATTTGATATAATAGCACATACTTGCGTAGTCAGGTTGTACACCAGCATTGTAGCCATTTCCATTTCCATTTCCTGCAAATAAGATAAACTACTTTAGTGCTCTGAATTTAAGACTAATATGTTGAGCGACATCGCCCACAATATCTGGATATATAATCTACCAAATCATAGTGTTCTATATCCGTTCATGTATTCAGTTTAAGTAATTTGGGTTTGCCTGCTTCACCCAGACCTGCATTTCCTGAGAAGAATTATCCGAATGTCAGTAAAACTCTACAGAGGTTATACTAGAACAATTCAAAGACAGTTTTTGGGGGTCCAAATTTGGCCTTATAGTTCATAATGCTATGCTGGCTTCACTTATCATCTTAAAAGTTTAATTAAAATACAACCATTAAAGCTTATCCTTTCAAATTGTACCTCCATATGAATTTCCATATCCAGCTCCAGGGTACGCTCTTTGTCCATAATCTGAGAGCATACAGAAAAATGATCTAAACACATTTCTTACCTCAATTTCTAACTATTCCTATGCCCTATACATGAGGTTATATTGATTTAAAAAACACTCACTCGGTTGCTGAGGCTTCCCTGCATAGGGATTTCCAAGGCCTGCTGCATGCATAAATACAAAGGTACTTTTAAAATCACATCTGAACTTCCTTAAGTGAAAAAGGAACCAATAAATATAGTTTATATTGACAGTAAATGTTACCATATCCATTGCCGCGTCCAGGAACAGGGTAGCTTCCTGCTCCATAACCTTGAGGTGAACAAAACTTAATTGAGAAATAGGTCTTTACCTTCACCTTTATACTATGGAAAATAAAGCAATTACAGCGATGTATAGGTTGTTATATTGAGTATTATGTATCTTACTTTATGAATTAAAAAACTTAGATGTTGCCTAACAGACATTTTATTAGCTGGCTTCTTACCTGGTTTGTTCGCTTTCGCTCCACCTCCATTGGAATACCCCCCACTATATCCGTTTGGTACACCGGCTCCTGTTCCATAACCTAAAAACAAATGAATGAATAATCAATAATTCATAATATAAGCAACTTTTATTTTATCTATGCAAAAAAACACTCCAGTACCTTTTGTGTTTGTGCCAGTGGATGCTCCAGCACCTGCATTATAACCATGACACATTGGGTTATAAATAAGTATTGCAATCAGTGGATTCATGCAACATCTAACCCTTCAATATTTCACTGAACCACTTAAAAACCATCCATTGCACTTCCACATTGTAAATGTATTCAGAGTAATAGGCATGCAAATACTTTTTGACCATATAAAACGCAAAGTTTACCAGATTGTGGTATTTTCATCCATTGTCCGTTTGGTACTCCTGATGGTCCACAGTCTAGAACACCAGCAAAAACATGTATCACCAGCAATATTCCAGATTTCAAAGTAAACCAATATTTGTACCTACAAACGAGCAATCAACCTTCAAACTTTGTATCATTGTGGTTTTACTGTAATTTGAGATTTGGATGAAGTAAAACTACTTGCATATTTGCACTGTTATTAATAAATTTGAAATATTGATGTTTTTACCTTCGAAGATTGGCCCAACACAAATTACCTCTGATGTAGTGATCATCATTAGTCACTTAAGCACTTCATCAAAACCCCAAATGCTCATAAAATAATCGCTATTATATTAGTTCAAATGTAAATGGGCCTTATTCACACACAGTGCATAAAAAACCTCTGTCCAAAGACCATACGTATGAATGACTTAAGCACAAATAAGGCAATCATTAATATTTTATCAACTGAATTTATTTATACACAACATATTTTGACTTTCATTCAAACCACATTCATTCAAGCGTACATGCTAACATGCTGATGTATAGGTACAATGCTAATTATATTCACCAGTTTAGCTTAATTAGCGCATGTAATGAGCATTAAAATGAACAGGTATTGGATATTTAATCTTTTTATCCTGAGGGGGACATGCATGGCTGTGGGGCAGGACTCAGATTTTGAGTTGATTCAAAGAAAAGAGAGAAATGTTTACCAGCTTTGGTTTGTTTCACTCCCTGTCCCTTGGAGATTGAAGCTCCTCCTCCGTTCTCTGAAAATCAGTGATCCATGTACAATTTTTATTTTTTTCAAAATAATGTTTTGCATGAGTAAACAACAATGTGATAAAAAAAATAAGCAATGGGTTAAACCTAAAAGTTACCTCACGCACCATATTAAACTTCACAAGGATTAAGCTAACATATCACAGGGACCAAACAACAAAATAACACATTTAGTCAGGAATTAGTTCATTCTCAAACGGCTCCACTTGTCAAAGCAATAGTTTGACATTTTGACATTTTGGGAAACATGCTTATTCACTTTGAGGCAGAGAGTTAGATGAGAAGATTGATACCACTAAGTAAACACAAAGCTACGGCCTGGGACCATTAGCTTAGCATAAAGACTGGAAACAGAGGGTACAGCTAGCCTGGCTAAGTCCATTTGTAATAAAATCCACCTCCCAGCATTACTAAAGCTCACTAACTAACAAATTATTTCTTGTTTGTTTAATCTTTACCAGCCATTTAGACAAAGACCCATTTCCAGTCTTCGTACTAAGCTAACCGTCTTTTCAAGCTTAATATTTAATGGACAGATTTAAGAGTGGTATAATCATTTTATAAAATTCTTAGTAAGAAAGCACATAAGCTTGTTTCCACATAACGTCTCTTTCACAGTTGATGATTTAAACAGTACTAAACACATTTGAACACAAGTTATTGCTTGTTTTCTAAGCCAACTCTGAAGACAGCGTCCAACACAGAAACAAATGCAAATTGTGCAGGGTCATAATGTCCACAATCCTGCATCAGACTCAGGACACAGTTAGGACAAATTCAGTGACACATGCAATGCTAGTGAACACACCCAATTCAAGACTTAGTTTACCAGTAGCCCCAGTTTCTCCTGCAGTGGCAGTGAGACCTTTGACATATCCTGCCACAGGTTGACTTTTGACATTTGATTCTTCTGGTGCGACCTCAGGCAGACCGACATCCAGTGTTTCCTCAGGGATGATGCTCCCTGTGTTTGTAACTGCAACTGTTTCAGGAACAGCTTTGTTTTGTTTTTTTAGGTGTTTAGTGTTTTTAGGGGGAAGTGCCCCCCACAGGGCATTCTACTACTATACTTCAATGTTAAATCATGACACAACAATAGCAGATAAGAGTATACTAACACTCAGTAAGTATATAAAGATGCATATACGTATCTAAAGTTAAAAGAGTGTCACACATGTTATAAACATTTGAATAAATATAACTATATTGACTATATTGAACACTCATTTTAGTGATACAAAGCCTTTTTTTGGTATATTTTTAGTAACTTAAAAAGGATTCTTTCCTGCCACAAAAGTTTGCCACAGATTCAGGTTTGGGGTACTTGCCTTGAGTGGGGACGGCTTCCAGCTCTTCTGCTGGATTAGTTTGGGGAACTACTGGTGCAGGTCCGGGTGTGGCTGCCTTCGGACCCTTGCCCTTTGGGCCGATGGGTGCTGGTTCAGGTGCTGGTTCGGGTGCTGGTTCGGGTGCTGGTTCGGGTTTTGGACCTTTGCCTTGAGGAATCACTGGCTCTGGTTCTTGTGTAGCCTGAAGGATTAGTGGTGTCTGTTTGTAGCTTTTTCCTTGTGGACCAGGTGAAGGCCGCTTTTTATATTTATCTTGCGTCACCATAACAAGGAAACCACTCGTCGGTTCCGGGGAAACTGGTGTAGCTTGAGTTATTGCTTGTGGAGGTACAACAACCTCTTCTGGTGTTTCACTCGGCTGCTCAGGAGGGAGAACTCCACCTTTCAGGCCCTTTTCATAGGATGCACCTGCACTCTTTGAACCCTTTATATCATAGCCTGAGAACCAAACAGACATGTGGGCAAAAAATAAATACATTTAAATGGAAAAGGTGGAAACATTATAGAGTAAAGCTTAACACATTATGTAAACTTAACAGCAAAAGAGATAAAGCTGACAAAACACATGCATATACAGGATAATTTACCTGCATTAGGTACTTTAGCCAACGGTCCGTTCGGTACACCAGCTGGACCACCATAGCCTGTAAAACAAAACTTTTGTATAAATAAATTCCCAAATCCAATAAGCACTGCAGATTTTGTAAACACATGATTTGCATATCAACGCCAGAGAAAAACGGAGACCAAAGGATGCCCAAATTGTACATGCCCGTGTGATGACACAGCTTAGGGGCTTCAGTTTGGATATCACAAACATTGCATGTGTTATATAATTTATATATTATACAGAATTATTCTGAGTTTTTTAACACCTTCATTGGGCGGCACTGCTCCAACTCCTTTGTTAGTTTGTGGTTTTGAGCCTCTATATCCTGCAAACAATGGTTCATATGTATTTATTAATAATATTACACAGTGTAGGACACAGTTTCAAGGCAGCGATAAACTGACATTCAAAGACAACTCTTAACATTAACTTTGTCATATTGTATTCAGAGCTTATTAATTCATCAAATTAATTTGATATTAAAAAGCTTACCGTTGGGTTTACTTCCATATCCACCAAGTGGTGCACCATTTCCAACTCCATGACCTGAAAAAAATACAAACAAGAGGTAAGCAAGGCTGCTAGTAATGGAAGATCTGAAATGCCTAAATAAAAACAAAGAAATAAGGTGAAATACATGTCCTGGCAAGCATTTCCTTTTTATGTAATCATTTTCTGTGTCAATTAAATGAAAAACGGGATAAAAGAACAACTATTTGGCCATTGCCGTATTGTGTTTCAGCTCCTGTCCAGCAGAGAGCAGCATAGACCTGCTATTATTAAATGTTTCCATAAAGAGGTGCAGAGGACAGTCACAGCTTGAGGGGGAACACTATATTTATGAAAAGGTAAATAATTATCCATTTAACATACACTTAACGTTTTTATTATGATAAAGTAAATGCTAAAAGAAAACAGTACAATGTGTCATTTCACTTTATTTCTTTGTTTGACTTGTAATGTCAGTATTTGAAGTCTTCCACGTAGTAGTAACCCACACATCACTGTATATTTTAATAGGTGGTCACCATTGGGTTTGGCTGCATAGCCTTTGGTTGCATCCGCTCCGCCTGCAGCTCCGTGACCTTGGGTCAAACACAATATAACATAAAATGCATTCCCACTCAAACAGAAAATCATTCTTCTTAATTAGGGACATTTAATTATAGCACCTCAACTCTAAAATCACTTACCATTGGGTCTAGCTCCATATCCTTTGTGAACCGCTTCATGTCCAAAACCTATGAGTAAACTAAATCGTTACAAAAACGTCCTCATTACACAAATCCTCATTATATCTAACTCGGACCTTCTTTTGTGACCCCAAAGTAGAATACTACTGTTACCTGGTTGGGGTCTCATAGCACCTCCTCTAGTGGCTCCGTATCCTGCAACACATTCATGAAAGCTAATCATTATATATTCAGCTTGAGAAGCCATGAACAACTAAATACATTTTTTGTATAAGAAGTGTCTTACCGTTGGGTCTAGCGCCATACCCATTTGGAATATTGCCATAACCTAGAAAAATAAAATCAGAGTTATGTTGCTTCATAGAAAGATCCACAGATTCTCTAATTTGAACTTGGTCATAGCTCTGGAAAGGCATCACTGCATTTAAATCTAAATATATTTATTAATAGTAATTGACAGCCCATTTAACTGGTTTTGCTGGCTTGATAGCTCCACCACTCAGGTATCCATACCGTTAATAGTTTCATAAAAAGGCAATAATTACCATCCTCATTTGGAATGAAACAAAGGGCTCTGGATCAACCATAATATTCACATTTTGACAACATACTGTTTTAGATTTTTTTTCTTATTTTTTCTTAACCTTATCCTGAGCAATAATACTATTAATAATACAGGTCTGTTCATGCAAGATGTATGATGTCGCTAAAAATGCTTTACAACAAAATGCATCTCAATCAAACAAGGGCAGATTGACAATACAAAGCTGAAGTACATATGTGAAATTAAAAACGGACCATAAGCAAAACTTATACGGTGTATTGAATATTATTGATAGGTTTACCATTGGGGTTTGCACCTTGCCCATTTGGCAAACCAGCTGCAGCACCATAGCCTGAAATTTCAACAATTGTTAAAAGGGTTCTGAGAAACATGTTATCCAAGAATGTAGAGGTATCATTTTCTCTTGATAGTTTAAGTATTTCTACCAGGCTTCGGTCCCTTCATTCCTCCATTCCCATATCGAGGTCCCAGACCCATACCAGCACTGCCATAACCGCCATTATAGCCTGTACATGCATCAAACACATATATTAACAAAGAGTATTTATGTTGTATTCAAAGTGATGTCAAAAAGGACTGACTCATGTATGACTCATCTTGCATGGGTTGAGCTCCATAACCATTCCCCTTTTTACAAGGGGGCCACATGAGGAACAGAAAATATAGTAGAGGGCCAGACCAATAGCTTGAACTCATTTATCTACTCTACACGACAGAGTTTGACAGGACTTCCCAGAATGCAGTTCTGTGGTATAATTTTATAAATGTGAAACCTTGACTGAAGTTCCTATCCCTGACAGCTAACTAGCTCCGCTCAGTGGGTCTTGGGCTATAGCTTTGAAAATTATATGTCACTGTCTGCTGACAGTAATGGCAATGCGCTGCCTGTTTGACGGTATGTCTGCCAGGCCCGCCCATACTGCCAGGCTTAATATTAATAATATTTTTTTTAATTAAATTAAATAATAATAAAATAATACAAATTAAATAATAAAAAATTGAATAATTAGAATACTTGGCGGGCCAGATTAAAACGCCCAACAGGCCCAAACGGCCTGCAGGCCGTAGTTTGCCCACCCCTGTGCTAGACGAACAAATAAACACAATGTTACAGGTGTATTAGGTGGTGATCTAAGAGCTGAGAGGTGGCCTTCACGCACCTTGGTTCCTAGCAAGCTGAGGTACTCCCATACCTCTGGATCCCATCCCCACACCTGGACCTTAAAATACAGAAGTACACATGTATCAAAGTGAATGTTACAATTACCTGGAAAACAAGGCTGCAGAAGGCGAGTTACCTGCGCCATAATGTGGTCGGCCATATCCTTTTATAGGTTTACTTCCACCTCCACCCTGTCCTGTGAAATAGAGATATTTTAAGTTCCATAAACAAAAAGATGAACATGTTTTGTATAGTGGAAAAAACAAAGACTTTCATGCTGATCATTTAAACGTGACCACTCTTACCATTTGTTCTTGCCCCATTGCCGTTGTATGGGCCAGCTGTGGCTCCTTGACCTAAAGAATAATTAAGTTGTATAAATAAAAATGTATATAAAAATATGAAAAAAAACACAAATATGTATGAATAAATATATGTGTCTTTCTGTCTGTGAATGCTTTCAAATAGTTTTAACAATGCTGTAAGAGCTATCGTACCGTTGCCTTTTGTTCCATATCCATTAGGAGCAGCAGCTGCAGCACCGTTACCTACAAAACAAATAGATGTAAATATATTTATGAATATAGATATGTGTGTGTGTGTGTGTGTGTGTGTGTGTGTTTGCACGCACGCTTTCACCATAAACTACCAGAAAATATCATCCAATCAATATAGAGACATGTTATAACATGCTGTAAGAGCTATCGTACCATTGCCTTTTGTTCCATATCCATTAGGAGCAGCTGCTGCAGCACCGTTACCTACAAATAGATACAACACAAAAAGTTCACAGATCATAATCACTACATAAATAAATATACATATGTGGTGTGTGTTCTTTGAGAATACACTACAAGATTGTATCATTTGCACCCAAAAAATATGTGTGTTTGTCTGTGTGCGCGTATAATTTCAACATACACTATAAGATTGTTTTATTCAAAACCAATCAATATGGAGACATGTTATAACAATGCTGTAAGAGCTGTCGTACCATTGCCTTTTGTTCCATATCCATGAGGAGCAGCAGCTGCAGCACCGTTACCTACAAAACAAATAGATATAAATATATTTATGAATATTCATATTTATATTTATGTGTGCGTGTGTGTTTGCGCCCATGCTTTCACCATAAACTACTAGAATATATCATCCAATCAATATAGCAACATGTTATAACAATGCTGTAGGAGCTGTCATACCGTTGCTGTTTGTTCCATATCCATGAGGAGCAGCAGCTGCAGCACCGTTACCTACAAATAGATACAACACAAAAAACATATCTCAGACAATCATATATATATATATATATATATATATATATATATATATATATATATATATATATATATATATATGAAGATGTGTGTGTGCTTTTTCTTTACATGACCAAATTATATCATTCGCATCCAATCAATACAAATACATGTTATAACAATGCTGTAAGAGCTGTCGTACCGTTGCCTTTTGTTCCATATCCATTAGGAGCAGCAGCTGCAGCACCGTTACCTACAAAACAAATAGATATAAATATATTTATGAATATAGATATGTGTGTGTGTGTGTGTGTTTGCACGCACGCTTTCACCATAAACTACCAGAAAATATCATCCAATCAATATAGAGACATGTTATAACATGCTGTAAGAGCTATCGTACCATTGCCTTTTGTTCCATATCCATTAGGAGCAGCTGCTGCAGCACCGTTACCTACAAATAGATACAACACAAAAAGTTCACAGATCATAATCACTACATAAATAAATATACATATGTGGTGTGTGTGTTCTTTGACAATACACTACAAGATTGTATCATTCGCACCCTAAAAATATGTGTGTTTGTCTGTGTGCGCATATAATTTCAACATACACTATAAGATTGTTTTATTCAAAACCAATCAATATGAAGACATGTTATAACAATGCTGTAAGAGCTATCGTACCGTTGCCTTTTGTTCCATATCCATTAGGAGCAGCAGCTGCACCGCCGTTACCTACAAAACAAATAGATGTAAATATTTTTTTGAATGTATGAATATATATATATATATATGTGTATATGTGTGTGTGTGTGTGTGTGTGTGTGTGTGTGTGTGTGTGTGTGTGTGTGCGCGCATGCTTTTACCATCAACTACCAGAAAATATCAACCAATCAATATAGAGACATGTTATAACATGCTGTAAGAGCTGTTGTACCGTTGCCTTTTGTTCCATATCCATGAGGAGCAGCTGCTGCAGCACCGTTACCTACAAATAGATACAACACAAAAAAATTCTCAGATCATAATCAATACATAAATAAATATAAATATGTGGTGTGTGTTCTTTGAGAATACACTACAAGATTGTATCATTTGCACCCAAAAAATATGTGTGTTTGTCTGTGTGCGCGTATAATTTCAACATACACTATAAGATTGTTTTATTCACAACCAATCGATATAGAGACATGTTATAACAATGCTGTAAGAACTGTCGTACCATTGCCTTTTGTTCCATATCCATTAGGAGCAGCAGCTCCACCGCCGTTACCTACAAAACAAATAGATATAAATATATTTATGAATATTCATATTTATATTTATGTGTGCGTGTGTGTTTGCGCCCATGCTTTCACCATAAACTACTGGAATATATCATCCAATCAATATAGCAACATGTTATAACATGCTGTAAGAGCTGTCGTACCGTTGCCGTTTGTTCCATATCCATGAGGAGCAGCAGCTGCAGCACCGTTACCTACAAATAGATACAACACAAAAAACATATCTCAGACAATCATCAATATATATATATATATATATATATATATATATATATATATATATATATATATATATATATATATATATATGAAGATGTGTGTGTGCTTTTTCTTTACATGACCAAATTATATCATTCGCATCCAATCAATATAGAGACATGTTATAACAATGCTGTAAGAGATGTCGTACCATTGCCTTTTGTTCCATATCCATT